>NC_050466.1:3218444-3318444 GCF_903995425.1 Onychomys torridus
CTTCGCTTCAGGCTCTGAGTAATAATCTAGTGGATCCTGACTGTGTGACCAGGATCTCTAATGAGTCTTTCAAGTCAGCAGCCCACAAAAATGAAGTAAAACCTGTTTTTTTTTTTTTTTTTTCTTTCCTGGCTTTCAGTGTTTTGTTGGCTCTTGTTTCTTGACATGAGAAAGGGATGGAAACAACAGTGAAATGGTATTGGACCAAATGTTTACAACTGAAATTCCCTGCTGAGTTCCTCTAATGGCTGGAGAAGAATCATCAGAATCATTGCTCCAGCAACCTGCCTCCCATTCCTCATTGCTCAGCATAACAATAGTCAGGGAGCATCAGGAAAACCAGATGGAACTTGCTCATTCTGCACCAGCACACACTCCCCATTTGGAGACTAATTAAGAAAATAACAAACCTGGCCACATTGGCTGAGAGAGCTCCCCACTGGGGTTTGTAAATTTGGCCATGTTTTTCCTGCAAGCAGCATATTGATAGACAATGTCCCATTGTTACCTCCTCTTTCTGAGTATTCTAAGGATTGTAGAACATGATGCTTGGCACTCTCTCTTGCTTCCCTGACTGTTTTTCAAACTTCCTATAGTTCCTTTCCTTTAGTTTTCTCACCTTTTCCTAAGAGAAATCCCCCAGCCTTTGTCTTCTCATCCCTCTTTGCCACTTCAGGTGTGGTCCAGAGGCTCCAGCACCAGCCTCGGCATCATCCGGCAATTGTTAGAGATGGAGAACCACAGCTTCACCTGAAACCCGACAGATTTAGAATCTCCATTTTTACATCAAGAGCTTCAAGTTGACTTGTGTATATATTGTTGTTGTAAGTTTCTGTCTTCTCGGTGCCCTATGTAAATATCCACCCACTAAAGAGATTTCATGAAAGGCCTGCCTTTTCTAAGTAACCCAGAGAACCTCAAGTGGAATACAGCCCCAGAGACAGCAAAAGTACAAATTCAATCCCGTGTGAATATTGTTCTCATATAAAACCTCCATAACATTTTAAATTGACATTATTTAGATTGGTAATTTTAAATTGTTTAAATTTAAACAAGTTTAAAATGGAAAATAGAATACTATTCTACTTTGCCCTGATACCCCCTGGAAACTCAGAATTGTCTTGTTCTCTGTCAGTAGACATGCCATGTGTTGGTATCTCTGTTACTGGTACCATACCTTGAGACAAGAGACGCATCTTTGAAGCTGCCATGTTCCTGAGTACCAGTAGGGAGGGAGTACACATCCTGACTACTTGTAATAACCCTGTTTTGTTGGGTGAAAGGAGGCCATAGTATCCTTTCTAAGGGTTGACACAAAAAGGTGTAGGTAGGAACCTAGCACAGGGGCACACACCTTTAATTCCAGCACTCCAGAGGGAGAGGCAGGCAGATCTCTATGAATTCAAGACCATCCTGGTCTACATAGTGAGTTTGTGCCAGCCAAGACTACATAGACTATGTCTCAAAACCAAAAATATGTAAGAAGGAAATGAAGAATTCCATGGTGACTTTTCTGTTTCCTGGCCTTAAAGTTTAAGACAAAGTTCTGGCTGTCCCTCTATAATAAAATCAAAACTTACCAATTTGATTGATTCCCCAAGTGGACTAGGAAAGGAGCTTTCTAGAGAGTTGCTAAAAGAACTCTAAAACCCTGTCTTTAATACTTGTTTGCAGAAATGTGTCAATTTCCCTTTGTTGGTACAGAAACCAAAGATGTGGTAGTTACAGTTTCAGAGGCGGGTTCTAGGGCCTGGAGAGATGGCTCAGCAGTTAAGAGAACTGGCTGCCCTCCCAGAGGACCCAGCTTTGACTCCCAGCACCCACATGGCAGCTCACAGCTGTCTGGAACTCCAGCCCTGGGGATCCCATCCCTATCCTGGCCTCCCTGGGCACTGCATGTATGTGGTGCATCACAGACATGCATTCAGGCACACTCTCCTCATGCACATAAAATGAAAAATAAATAAGATCTTATAAAAAGTGCAATTTAAATATACAGTATCATCAGGTCTTCATCGAATACCAGGGACTTTTAAGATTTCACAGATAATTATCTAGAGCAGCCTGTGCTTCTCAAGCCTTAGTGTGAGTTCATGCTACCTGGTGATCTGATCAAAATTCCATTTCTGATTCTATGGATTTTGGACCAGAGCCTGGGACTCTGTATTTCTAAAAGTTCTTAGATGATGGCAAGACTTCTGGTCCGTGGATCAAACTGTGAGGAGCAGATGCGTCTGAGATCTCAGAGATTTTAAAATTTATTTGAAAGGGTTTTTTTTCCTATTTTACATATCAACCACAGTTCCCCCTCCTTCCCCTCCTCCTGCTTACCCTCTACCATCCTCCCTACCCAGCTCCCTACCCACTCCTCAGAGAGGGTAAGGCCTCCTATGGGGCGTCAACAAAGTCTGGCATATCAAGTTGAAACAGGATCAAGCCCTTGTATCAAGGTTGAGCAGGTATCCTTTCATAGGGAATGGGCTCCAAAAGGCAGCTCATGCACTAGGGATAGATCCTGATCCCACTGCCAGTGGCCCCACAAACTGCCCAAGCCACACAACTGTCACCCACATTCGGAGGGCCTAGTTCTGTCCCATGCAGATTCCCAAGCTGTCATCCTAGAGTCCGTGAGCTCCTACGAGCTTAGGTCAGCTGTCTCTGTGGGTTTCCCCATTAAGATCTTGACCCCTTTGCTCATATAATCCCTCTTCCCTCTCTTCAACTGGACTCCAGGAGCTCCGGCCAGTGCTTGGCTGTAGATCTCTGCATCCACTTCCATCAGTTATTGGATGAGAGTTCTAGCACGACAATTAGGGTGTTTGGCCATCCGATCACCAGACTAGGTCAGTTCGGGCTTTCTCTCGACCATTGCCAGTAGTCTACTGTGGTATTGTGTTCCCAAAAATATTGTACAGGCTAATAAACTTATCTGGGGTCAGAGAACAGGACAGCCACAATATTAAACATGAGGATAGGCAGTGGTAGCACACGCCTTTAATACTAGCATTCCAGAGACAGAAATACCTATGGATCTCTGAGTTCAAGGCCACATTTAGAAACAGCCAGGCATGGTAACACATGCCTTTAATCCCAGAAATCCAGACTTTAATCCCAGGGAGTGAGGGCAGAAAGTAAAAAGATATATAAGGCGTGAAGACCAGAAACTAGCAGCATTTGGCTGGTTTAGCATTTGGCTGGTTAAGCTTTTAGGCTTTGGATTAGCACAGTTCAGCTGAGGTTCATGTGGATGAGGACTCAGAAGCTTCCAGTATGAGGAAATAAGACCAGCTGAAGAACTGGTGAGGTGAGGTAGCTGTGGCTTGTTCTGTCTCTCTGATCTTCCAGCATTCATCCCAATAACTGGCCTCAGATTTGATTTTATTAATATGACCTGTTAAGATTCCTGCTACAGTCTACAGTGGAGGTATCTTTGTGGATTTCTGGGGACCTCTCTAGCACTTTGCTTCTTCCTATTCTCATGTGGTCTTCATTTATCATGGTCTGTTATTCCTTGTTCTCCCTCTCTGTTCTTGATCCAGCTGGGATCTCCTGCTCCCCTAAGCTTTCTTTCCCTCAAACCTTGCCTTTCAGTATCCCTACTCACGTCCAGGTTGTTCATGTAGATCTCATCTATTTCTCTGTCATTGGGCAATCCCTGTGTCTTTCTTAGGGTCCCGTTTTCTAGGTAGCCTCCCTGGAGTTGTGTAGTAGTCTAGTCATCTTTGTTTTACATCTAGTATCCTCCTATGAGTGAGTACATACCATGTTTGTCCTTCTGAGTCTGGGTTACCTCACTCAGGATGATTTTTTTCTAGATCCATCCATTTGCCTGCAAACCTCATGATGTCATTGTTTTTCTCTGCTGAGTAGTACTCCATTGTATATGTACCACATTTTCTTTATCCATTCTTCAGTTGAAGGGCATCTAGGTTGTTTCCAGGTTCTGGCTATTACAAACAATGCTGATATGAACATAGCTGAGCAAATGCCCTTGTGGTATGATTGAGCATTCCTTGGGTATATGCCCAAGAGTGGTATAGCTGGGTCTTGGGAGAGAGGTGGAGCTCCAGGAGTCCAATTGGCGAGAAAGAGGAGGAATTGTATGAGCAAGAATTGTTGAGACCAAGATTGGACAAAGCACAGGGACAAACTAATTGAAACACATGAACTATGAACCAAAAGCTAAGGAACCCCCAACTGGATTAGGCCCTCTGGATAAGTGAGACAGTTGAATAGCTTGAACTGTTTGGGAGACATCCAGGCAGTGGGACCGGGACCTGTCCTTAGAGCATGAGCTGGCTGTTTGGAACCTTGGGCTTACACAGGGACACTTTGCTCTGCCTGAGAGGAGGAGACTGGCCCTGCCTGTACTGAATCCACCAGGTTTAAATGAATCCCCAGGGGAGTCTTGGCCCTGGAGGTGATGGGAATGGAGGGGAGGGGCTGGAGGGAAGGTGGGAGTGGGGGCGGGAGGTGGGAGGACAGGGGAACCCATGGCTGATATGTAAAATTAAATTAAATTATTTTAAAAAAAGATATCTCTTTCCTTGCTCTCCCTCTCTGTCCCTCCCTCAACTCTACCATCCTGTTACCTCATGTTCCCCTCCCACCTCTCCTTACTTCCTCCTTGACACTCCCATTTTACTCTGGAGATCTGATCTATTTCCTGTTCTTGGGGGGGGCATGCATGTCTTTCTTAGGGTCCCCCTTGTTATCTAGTTTCTCTGGTGTTGTGAACTGTAGCCTGGTTATCCTTTGCTTTACTTCTAATATCCACTTATGAGTGAGTACATACCATGTTTGTCTTTCTGGGTCTGGGTTACCTCACTCAGGATGGTTTTTTCTAGTTCCATCCATTTTCCTGCAAATTTCATGATGTCATTGTTTTTTTTTTTTTTTTTTACAGCTAAGTAAAATTGTGTAAATGTACTACATTTTCTTTATCCATTCTTTGTTGAGGGGCATCTAGGTTGTTTCCAGTTTCTGGCTATTACGAATAATGTTGCTATGAACATAGTTGAGCAAATGTCCTTGTGGTGTGAATGTGCATCCTTTGGGTATATGCTCAATAGTGGTGTTGCTGGATTATGAGGTAGCTTGATTCCCAGTTTTCTGAGAAACCACCATACTGATTTCCAAACTGGCTGCACAAGTTTGCATTTCCACCAGCAACAGAGGAGTGTTCCTCTTATTCCACATCTTCTCCAGCATAGGCTGTCATCAGGGTTTTTGATCTTAGTTATTCTGACAGGTGTAAGATGGAATCTCAGAGTTGTTTTGATTTGCATTTCCCCAATGGCTAAGGATGTTGAACATTTCTTTAAGTGTCTTTAGGCCATTTGAGATTCACCTGTTGAGAATTTTCTGCTTAGCTTTGTACCCCATTTTTAAATTGGATTATTTGGTATTTTGGTTTCTTGAGTTCTTTATGTATTTTGGATATCAGCTCTCTGCCAGATGTGGGGTTGGTGAAGATCTTTTCCCATTCTGTAGGCTGTCATTTTGTCTTATTTACAGTGTCCTTTGCCCTACAAAAGCTTCTCAGTTTCAGGAGGTCCCATTTATTAATTGTTGCTCTCAGCACCCACGGGCTGAAGTCTTTGCTGTGTGCCTTAGATTCAGGCATCATTATTGGTTTTGTCTGGGAAGATTTAGACTTATATGTAGCAGAACTGCTATGTTTATGTGGAGGATAGAGATGTGACTAGAGAAACGTTAGCTTTATGTCCATGCTGTTCCAGTTAGGGTTGCTGAGGGGAGGAGGGGCATCAAGCCTGAAGAGCTCTAAAATAACTCAAGTTGGGAGGACAGATGAGAGTGTGCTGTGTAACAACTTGGCAGGATGCCCTAAAGGGTATTTCCTTTAACTGTCATGAATTAAGAGCTAGGGGACCCGCTCCCTTTCTCTAAGTTCCTTTCCACATAATTGTTTCTGCTGCTATATCACCCCTGCCTCCTTACACTGTCTGGCTGGGGTGGCTTACACAGTCTTCTCCCCCATAGTTTTCGTATGTTTCCACTAAATCTCAGCTGTTCTGGGGTCCATCTCTACCACCTGACCTGCTGTCAGCATCAACTGTGAATGCTGACAGCTTCATTTCTTCTAGAATATGCATTTCAAATGCCTTAGCACACCAGTAGACCTAGGATTTCACTGCTATCTGTAAATTCAACTACTGCCGATGGGGGAAGGGCCAATGGTATTTGATGTCCAGACAAAGAAATCCAGCTAGCAAAGATTTCTCTTTCATAGGGGCTGTGTGCCAGGACAGAGTCTGTGGTGTGGGGCTAGTATCTTGCAGCCTAGTCCATGTTATTCATTTCTTAATGAAGGTCATTTCTGCACGGATGTGGTTCAGGCAGGACCTTCAGGCAGGACCAAGAAACATCATTTGTTTATTGCTCTTTCATGTCTTCATACTCAGAGGCCAGCCTAATAAGAATATGTTACAGGGTCAGTGAAGGGAATCGGTTAACTAATGGAACTATTTAAAGCAAACCACCACAGACCTGCTTCTGCATTTTTGAGATATCTTTATTTTATTTCAGCATAGGCAAAGGAGGTTAACAGAAAACCCTAATTAATCCAAAGTGTCAACACAGCCTTAAGCCTTCAGTGTTAAGAATATAGGAGAAGGCAGCAAGCTCCTCTGTAGCTTCCTGTTGCTTTCCACATTGGAAATGCTGCTTTCTCATTCCAGGATATCTGAGTGTACCCTGGGGGCATCTCCTCAGAGGGAGTGCACAAGCTCTGTCACCTTCCTGAGTGCTTGAGACAGGAAATGAAGGGATGTTTGAGAAAGCAGACACACAGGGAGCAAAACCCAGCCCTTACCCT
Source organism: Onychomys torridus (assembly GCF_903995425.1). Taxonomy (NCBI): domain Eukaryota; kingdom Metazoa; phylum Chordata; class Mammalia; order Rodentia; family Cricetidae; genus Onychomys; species Onychomys torridus. The sequence goes on from NC_050466.1 coordinate 3,225,283, forward strand.
TAAGACTCAACCCCTACATCCGCACACTTTTGTTCTGTGCTGTTTGTTGGAGGGGAGGGGGAGGGAGGGGAGAGAGGGGCACATTCTTTCTCAATATTCCTTCCCACACACAGGCTTTTAGAGAGGACTATTTTCAGTTTTTATTTGCTGATCAATAAACTCAAGGGTAGGTCTTGTCTGTTCCCAGAGATAAAGAACTGCACGCATAACTACTCTCTATCCAGCTGAGCAAGCACCGCTGTTCTCTTTGTTTTTCATGGTGTTTCTGTGAGATAAGAAGAAACCGCCCAGATATGATGCATGACCAGGCAAGGTTTTGAAAGAATATTTTATAAATTCATCCCCTATCTTGAACGGTGGGATGAAAAGAATGGGGGAGGGCACCACGCACAGGACAAGCTTTTTTTTTTTTCTGGCTTCAAAACAAACAGGAAAATAAGAATACATGTTCAACCGAGGAAAGATTCAGACAGTTTTCAGTTCTGAATATGAAAAGCAAACAGGAAAATTGTAGTAATTTAGTAATTCGGTGGCCATTATCTACCACAAAAATTGTCTGTCACGCGGACTCAGAATCAATACAGGACAGATAAGACCTGTGGATAGCCAAGGAACAAAATATTCCTAGGAAAATAGAAGTTGGATGGAACCAGCATAGAATCATATTAGGTCCAAACCATCCAAGGATCTTGGCAAGTTTCTGATAGAGAAACAGGATGGAGGAGCTGATTTGAGATTAATGATGTAAGACTTTAAACAGTAAGATTCGGTATAAAATCACTTGCTCTTACTAAAGAAAAGAGAGTGTTTTCATATGGCAGATGCATTTGGGGAGCTACAACTTCCATAAGTGGAGCTGGAAAATCACTTAGGAGAAATATGCTGTGGATGTGACGATACATAGGAAGATGGAGTTTTTGTGGGCAGGAAGAAAAGAGAAATAAACCCAAGAGACAAAGACAGGTGGCTGGTAAAAGGAAGATGGAAACTGAAAGCCATGATGTCATTGTTTCTGGGCAAGTAGAACTGAGGATAGAGTAAAACCTTGGGGAAGCTGAGCAGCACTTCATCGTCCATGTTTCTTTCCATCTCTAGGTTCATGAATCTCATCTCCGTTGGCAGATAGTAAATTCCCTATAGGGCAAAACATGTTTCATGCTTTCAAGAATCTCCACATGATATCTAGTGAGGGCCTTACTAGAATAGTAACTCAATGAATGTTAATTGGTAAATTAAAGAATAGACAGTTTTGAAATGGGGTATCAGTATATAGATCAGGCAAACCAAGAACTTGAGATTCTCCTGACTCGGCCTCCCAAGTGCTTGGGTTACAGGATATGTGCTCTACTCACAATGGTTTCCTCTTTAAGTAATTGTTTTCCTAAGTAAGTCCTAGATTTGAGGAACCCAGAAACTGGATTGTACTTTATTTTACTAATATTAGGTAAAAGAGAGGGAAGTTATGACTTAGATCATTAGTGTTTTATTTTAAAAATAATTGGTTAGTGTAATGGCAGATATAGATAAATGATATGTATGTGTCTTTAAGAGAGAGACCAAAATTCAGTGAGCTTTTTTTTTGATCCTAGATACACTCAGTCAGGCTAGACTGTAGATAACTTTTTCCTGGGCAACCTAACAAGTACTTTTCTATTAATATTTGCCTTTTTGGAAGCTTGATGTCCCCAGAGCAAGTGCCATGCCTATCGTGTTCACAGTCTTAGTGCCAGCACCTATAATAAGCTTGCATGGAATGGAGTACATGCTTAAGAAATAATAGTGAAAAGAAGGGGAAGAGGGAGGGAATCAAGGATGGGGTAAAGGAAGGAGGGCTCTGATTTTTTATACTTTATCTAGAACTTACTCATCTCTTACCCTCAATCTCAGTTTTTGTGTTAGGCACCAGAGATTCAAAATGATGAAATGTCAGAGCCTTTGCTCTTAAGGGACTGATAGCCTAGTGAGATACAGAACTAAGACAGCAAGAGGGTAAGTGTCATCATAACAGGAAGTCTGGTGTTAGAGGAAACCAACCAAAGGAAGCATCCAGTTGGCCCCTGAGGGGAGACAGGTCACAGAGCATAGTGCAAAACAGAGGAAAATATTAACTGACTCCCTTGTGCTTTGGATGCTTGAAAACCTTCCAATCTCCCTTCATAATCCGAAAACTGATTATGCACAGACTGATAAAACCGTGAAAGGCCACAAGTCCTTGATCTCAGCCTTCCTCTAGTCAGAGTCATTTTGGTGTGTAAGTGATTTTTGTCTTGGCACAACTGGACTTGGCTGCTCTAAATTTGTCACACAGGAGCTTGTTGTAGAGCCATGGCTTTGTAAGCACAGCCTAAATGCCTCAAACTAAAGGCTTGCTGTCTGGGCCAGACCTCTAGCACATAGTAGCTTTGGTAAGTTATAGTTCTTTGTTAAGCACCATCCATTAGCATCACCATTTGTTCCTTCCCCAGCAAATTCTTGTTCTCATGACAAGGATTAATGATAGACCATGTATATGGTGGTCCTTGCATTTTACAACAACCTGTCAGAGCAAAAGTATCTATTTAAATGTTCTGAATTAGGATAGATAAACTTGAATCAAAACAAAGAGAACTGTGGCAAAACATGAGGGAAGTTTCGTTGGCTAAATTTTTACATAGAGGATAGCCTTTTAAAGCCCTGTGATTTAATGTCTGAGGGGACGGAAATAGAAGTCCTGCTTTGACCCTCACTTTTTGATCTTTCTTTATTCAGGTACTGACCCCAGCACAAATTAAATCAATATGCCAGGCAATTCTGGACTCTGGGAAGCAGTACGCTCTGAAGAAGAGAAAACCATTCCCCCTGATGTATTCTTACTATGGAACTGAATACTTGGGTGAGTGGCACATGCCTCTAGGCTGCAGAGTCTCTAATGGTAACAGTGAGTAAACAACAAATGCTTTCAGTTTGCTATACACCAGTGATTCTCAACCTGTGGGTCACGACCCCTTTGGGGGTCTACTGACCCTTTCACAGTGGTCATATATCAGATAAACTACATAGAAAATATTTATAGCATGATTCATAACAGTAGCAAAATGATAGTTACAATGTAGCAATGAAAATAATTTTATGGTTGGGGGTCACCACAACATGAGGAACTGTATTAAAGGGTCTCAGCATTAGAAAGGTTGAGAACCACTATTCTTAGGCTATCATTATTCATGAACAAGAGATATTTTAAAGCATTTGAGAACAAAAATTGAGATATAATTTATTATCTTTTCAAAGTGTGAATGACAGTAATATAAGCATTTTAACATTTATGTTCACAAAAGACTAAAACTTTTATTGTCACCCATTTATTTATTTGAGATAGAAGTCTCAATACATTGCCTAGGTTGCCCTTGAACTACTGGGCTCAAACAGATATCCTGCATTAGCTTCCTGAGGAACTGGAACTATGGGCATATATCATCATGCATGGCTTAATTTCTTGAGATATGATGATCAATTGTCACATTGATTTTAAGTAATGTTTTTGAATAGGGGAATAAGATCAATTTGGTAAGTTTTTAAGTGTTAGCAGATTCCTAACAGGCAACTGAACTACAGTGTCGAACTTTGAGCTCTGATTCATGTAAAAAAAAGTGAGTTCCTCCCAGTTTGGGTCCTTACACTCCTGAGCAAGATTTGTAATGTCCTTTGAAAGTCACACTTAAACTGAGTCTCTTTCCTCTAGATTCTGTCTACTGTAGGTTTCCACACACAAAGTGACCTCTTACCTTTAAACTATTAGTTATGTTCCTTTTACCTAGAATATTTCATTTCCCACAAGCCTTTCATCTACTTGTAATACCCAGACTTCAAAACTCGGTGCAAATCTTATGAGATATACTGAGACACGTTCTATGTCTTAGGGAAAAAGGTAGTTGAAGGCTATCTTGAGAATCATTAACGTGTTTCAGGTATTTTCCCCTGGAGCAAATAGGGTGACATCATGGCATCATGCCCACACTGTTAATGGAGTCCTCATTGTAGCTTATTATAATTTGTGACTCACTTGTTCAACTGCCCTGTCCGGTTTTGTGCACATTCAGGATGGGGATTCATCCATTTAGCTTTGTGATCCTTGGACCTTTGCCACAGAGGCTGCATTTAATGAATGGATGAATGGCTAATGAGCAACATTAGTGAGAGTTTTCTCCAAGAAATTTTGTATTCTTTTCTAAGTCTTTGTAGGATCAGACGTTGAAACAGGATTAGAGTATAAAAATCTATTTGAAATGTGATCCTAGAAAGCATTGCGAGGGAAGTGGAGAAATGAGATAAGGAAGAAGAAGAAGACTCAAAAAGATGTACTTAGAAATAATATTCAACAAAATCTCTGGACAACGTATTGCCCAATTAAGTTGCCACATAGACTCACTCATCATACTCCTGCTACACATCTATTATAGAGTACTTCACTTATGTTCTAATAGTTTTTCAAATATGGCTCACTTTCTGAACTGAATGGGGAGGTCTCTTCAAGAATATGGGCAAACTCATATTCATCTTTGTATCTCCACAGTGAGATAATGTCCAAAACACAGGTATTCATTGTGAAGATTTAAATGAATTGATGCCAAGAGAAAGGAACTTTTTTTTCTGTTTTGTTTACTCTTCTATCCTTAGCACCTAAAGCATCTGGTGCATGGAGGATGAGAACCACTGCTCTTAGGCTATCATTATTCATGAACAAGAGATATTTTAAAGCATTTGAGAACAAAAATTGATAGATAATTTATTATCTTTTCAAAGTGTGAATAGATTGAATTGTTAAGATATCTAGACAAAATTGTTTTCAAGTACTTTGGGAACATTTTCATAAAATCAAATTTTCTATGAAGAGCTTAACAGTTTTATTTAGGGTTTATGGTCCATATGGTTTCAGTCGTAAATACAAGTCTGCTGTATGACATGAAGGAAGCAGAGAACAACATGCAAATGGATGAGTTTAGCTATGTTCCAATAAAACTTTATTTATAAAAGTAGTGAGCCAGATTTGGGCTGCAAGCTGTACTTTGCTGGTGGTTTAATATTTTAGCAACTCCATTGTTATAATATTGTATGTACTTTTAAGTAGTATTTAAATACAAAACAAATCTCATTATTTTCTTTTCACTAGATTAAACTACCTCCCTTCTCTTGGTAGATAAATGATGCTTGCTTTGTTCACACAGGGGCAGCTCATGGCCTGTCATCCATTCTCCAGATGCTTCTTTCTTACCACGAACATCTCAAGCCTTCAGATAGGGAGCTGGTGTGGCAGAGTGTGGACTTCCTCATGGAACAGGAACAGAATTGCAACTGGCCTCCTGAGCTCGGAGAGACCATCGAGAGAGAGAACGAGCTGGTCCACTGGTGCCACGGTGCTCCAGGTCTCCACACACTGTTGTCTGAAAACAGGGCCTTGCATGTAGCTTACACAAAGGGAGTTCATTTTTCTGAGATTTGAGGGTATTTCTCCACCTAGGTCATAGCTATCAAGTTGAAAATTTTGAAAACTAAAAAAAATATGTTGATTTTTAAAGGACTTCTGAAAACTGTTCCATAGGTTTCAAAAATCTCTCTCTCTATCCATAATGGTAAACAAGCACTCCTTCAAAATGTAATGTGAATCACATATGTAGTCCAAACTTTCAGGGTTTCTGAGTGGTAGAGTGAGTGATTAATATGCTCAGAATTCTGGGTTTGATTCCCAGAATACATGCACAAAAAGAATCAGTAGCCTCATATTCAAAAGCAAAAAGAAATGGGTAGAATTCATTTTAATAAAGTATAACTCAAATATTATTATTTCAATAGGTTACTGATTTAAAAATGATTGTGGGATAGGGACAAAAAGCACTGCTGGCAGAGGATTTGCTTGCGCAACACAGGGGACCTGGTTCATTCCAGCGCACTAAAAAATGATAGTATATAGTCTTTCAAATATCAGAATCTTTACAATTCAGTGTGTATTTTACACTTACATAACATTCTAATCAAATGCTACATTTCAAAATCTTGTTAGCTACATTGGAAGGTACGCATACCCAGTCTGATCATTTATTTGGTGGCCCCTGACATAGTATCAGCTTGTTGTAAATTTCTAATCTCAGGCCCCATACAACCCAGTGAATCACAATGTATATTGATCAGTATCCTTATGAAAACTGTGTTAATCTTTAAGTTTGAGACACATGGTTTTGGAATTCTTTTTCAATTGGGCATTTCCAGTAATAACTAATGAAATGTCTAGAGAAATGAGAATCCATCCCCCCATTGAATTCTGAAATTGAGCCTTGAAACTAGACAGACTTCATTGCCTACCTCTCCCTATCCCACCTTTTCAAATCCCATTACACTACTAACTAGTCTTTTGGAGAAGGAATAATTGAAAAGAACTTAAATTCAAACAAATAAATTCAGTTCATTGGCAAAGAGAATGAAATATCAGATAATACAGTTATTAATTTTGTTCTGTGGCAATTGCACGTGTATATAATGCTTTATAATTACTTTTACCTTCTAAAATTTTTTGATTGTGGAAGAGTTTAGTTAGCAGGGCTATGCTTCAAACAGAAGAACACAGCTTTAGATTGCATTTGATTTATCTTTGTCTTGTTACCTGATTTTTATTGCCTCCCTTTCCCTTTAATTAATGTTCTTTAATCAAACTAGACGTCTGTTTTTTCCTTATACAATTTGAGGTGATGAATAATATGTCAATGTCCATTGCCATATTTTCTCTGCCTGCCACATTTAACTATGGAAGGAATGGCAAACTGGGTATTTAAAAAAAGTACCAGGACATAGTACATTATGTTCAAGCTAACTGATGCCAGGGATAATTTGTGCCCATTACTTCTTGCTTTGACCTTTTTATGGAAAAAAAAGAACCACATCAGTTATTTACCATCGTGGAATTAAGTTTCTTGTTATGCTCAATCCTTCTATTTCTCCTTCCTCTTAATCATTCTCAGTGATGGTCTCTGGATTCTTGAATTTTGGAGATGTCCCAAATTAAATATAGAATATTTTAAAAGGATTCAATGTGCTAGTAAAAGCCTCTAATAGAGTAGAAAGATAATCTGCTAAGATGAGTGGATGAGCCTGTTATTGAAGTAAGTATTTAAATGGCTGCTATTCTCCCCTTTCTGTATACCAAATGCCATCTGTTTCAGCATAGGATTCATGACACTGGAGACTTTATTTATCCTCCTTAGCATTCATTCTAAGTGTTTTGAGAAGAGTGACATAAATACATTGCTTCAAAACAAAACAAATGACATTAAGTTCTTGCAGTCACCGGAGTATCAAGAAGAAACTGATTTACTAACGAAATAAGATCCATTATTTCTGCTAACCCCAACCCTCACCTAAGAGTGATTATAAAACTGGTAATTGCCGGTCAGAGACAGTCAAGAGCTCGCTGAAGTTGACTACAATAAATTTCTCCCTAAATCCAACAAGAAATGGCCTAGAAAAATAATTTCATTTGTTTGAGAAAAAATTTTGAGAAGAGATTTATGAACAGCACAGATGGTTTGGGATGACAGACCATTCCTGTGATTAAAAACCTGCCAGAGATAATCTACAATGTGGAGCTTCATTAATATTACTTTATCCACACCTCAGTTTCCTATTGGCTTTCTTTCAGCCCAGCTCTCGAAGTGACTGCCCCAGTTATTATGAATGTATTGTAGAACTAGTTCTTGACTGTAGATGAACAATCCTGGGGTCTAAATGTAGCTCTAGCACTGACCAGCTAAGTGACCTTGAGAAATGTCACTTTTTATAACATCTGAAATGAGCATGTTGAAGTGGAACAGTGACTCTGAGTATTTTTGTCACCATTGGCACATCTTTACATCTGGACCTTTGCCATTCCTTAGGGATACATCTCAGGTGCATTTATAAACACCCACATTTATAAATACCTACAGTGACATATAGGTTTGTCTCCCTAAATACAATAAAGTATTGCAGGAAGGCTCATGTGATCCCTTCATAACCTTGATCACTCTGAAATACAGGATGGAAGTCATTTGCAGAATCATTAAAACAAATGCTGTGGCTAAAATAACCTCCCTGACTGCATCAGGTTACATCATTACTTTGGTAACACTGACAGTGCACTTCCTTTACTCTGTGTGAAACAGAGGTGTGAGCACTTTTGAAAATTCGTTCCACAAAGGCTCTTGCATAGGGGACTTTGAATAAAGAGCAAAGCTCCTAAAGCACAGGCTGGGAAAACTAAGTTTTGTGATGACTCAGCAAAATTACACATCTGAGCACGAATCTGGGTGCTGATGCTCCAGTATGTTGAAACAGTGTATTCTACCTGTCACAAGTCTCTGGAGGTCCCACATTTCAAAGATTTAGTCTCCCCAAACCATCTTTATTAAATTATAATTGAATCTCTTGGTTGTATTTGGCAAAGGCATGTACTATCACTGACCTGTGTTTCATATCATTGAATACTAATTAGTGATCCCAGGAAAAAGTTGTGCTAGTTCCCATTACAAAGAAACATGACATCCTTTCCTTTAAGAGTTAGAAGTGTTGGGATGGTTTCCATTAGGCCAGAATAGGGGCTTGCAAATTTAGAACATTTTCAAGGCCCCTACACATACATCAATCTGTGATCCAGGCTTCAAGGAGAGGACTTTTTACTCTGGCCAGAACCATAGGATCATCCGTAGCTTGTAACTGTCTGGGGCTAAGAGGTTGGTATAGCAATTAAACCATCTCAGTCTATTTTTTTTTTTTACATCTTTGTTCTGCTTCCAGTGCCAGCTTCTGCTAGAGCAGTCAGTGGTTCTCAACCTTCCTAGTGCTGTGACCCTTTAATACACTTCTTCACATTGTGGTGACCCCAGTCATGAAATTATTTTGTTGCTACTCCATAATTGTAATTTTGCTACTGTTATAAATGGTAATGTAGATATTTGATATGCATCCCCTGTGAAGGGTTTGAGAACCACTGTGTTAAGGTGATAAATGAGGTATCACAGAGACAACAGACATTTGTGGAATTATTTGGTGACAAAAACACCACACCACAGATGAGGAGAAAAGAAAGGAATGTGATAAAATTCCTGCCCTCTGGTGGTTTGTCTTCTAGTAGGGGAATGGAAACAGATCGTTTTAATTTAGTTATGTATAAGTGTTACATTATATATAGAGTGTGATAGGATCCAAGAAAAGAGATGTCTCATGCTGCCTCCAGATTCAGTGAAGGCTTCCTAAAGAAAGTGATTCCTGAGCTGAGTTGTGCCAAGAGAAACAGGAGGCTTCTTCCAAGAATAACAGACACTCAGAAGCATGGAAGCATCGCAGACAGTTTGGTTTTATGGGAGTGAAAAGATTCAGTCGGAGAATGAAGAAACTAGCAAACAGAGCAGGATGTTGATCATAAAGGGCTTTCTGGATCTTGCTAAGGTACCTGTATAGCAGGGAATCCTTTAGCTTTCCTTGGCTAAACACTTCCCACCTAACTCTCTTTCGTGCATGTCTGGAAGCAAAGCATACTCTCAGGGGAACCTACTGGGCCAAGGGTCGTAGGAGAGAAACTAAGAAAAGCCAGAGAAGTGGCTTCCATGGAGACTAGCCTCATTCTCATTCTGAGGGATGCTAATAGGCACAAAGTACCCTAACAATCTGCTTCTGTCTTGAGGCAAGGGAGTAGGCTGTTTTTATCCATCCATGATAGTCAGCTCCAGAGAGCTGAGTACGTGGAGTGATTTTCTGTTTGCCTGTGGGGAAGTCTCCAAAGATGGGAATCCAGGAAGTATGTTAGCAGCAGCTGCTGGAAGAACTCAGACATGGTCTACTTGCTGGTAAGATAAAGGGGAACTGAGTCAGGTACCTCATTGATTCCTGCTTATCGTCTAGTTCTCAATTAGATGATGACAGTCTAGTAGACCTTTCCTACCAGCAGCTGTAGGGCAGGGACCCTCCTGTGAGTTCCCATAAGTATATTTGAGTACACATAGCCTACTTTGTACCTCCAGATTAAGCTCTAAAAGCCATTAAAGACAGTGGCATTTTTAAATCAGTATCTGCCATATAGTTCATGCTCAATTGATACCTAAGCAGCCGCCACATCCTATGAAATTACTCTTTGGCAAGTTTCATTTCCATCAAAACTAGCTCAGACCTTTCTTTAGGTCTTTCCTCACAATACTGTGTAAGAACAATCACATTGTTATGCAAAAATCAAAACCAACCAATTCATAATAAAAAGACTTCTAGTAGTTTTCTATTACCCACAGTATACAGTATAAAATGCCTAACAGAAACTATCATACCATCCATAATCTGAACTCAATTCTTCTTTTAACCTCCCAGCACCTTGGTTAGGATGCTGCCACACTGACCTTGTGGTTTAGTCTTAGATGTCTCTGAACCTCTTAGCCTCTGTGGTCTTGGTGCCTAATATGCTTTCCCTGCCTCATCTTGGGCCTGGGGTTCTCCATGTAGCCTACAAACCCCAGAAAAATCACAGCTTCCACTCAAGGCCTCCCCTGACTGTTTCCTTCAGGACAATTTCACTTGTCTGATCTCTATAGTTTCACTGACAGTACCATTCATTGTATGCTCCAGCAGCAACATGGAGTCCTGCCTTGTTTGCTGCTGGTTACAGTGTCTACCTGAAGGGCATATGCCATTGTTAGCATTTGTTTTAGATTCCTCAGTGCCAGTACTAGCTATTCAATTTGGGAGACCTATTACAAAATAAAAAAGTACTCATTTTGAAAAAAAACTATTAAGAATCTCAGGATAGTAACAGCGGAGTATTAAGCCCAGTATGGGACCCTTCGAGGAGCAAGCTGCTTTGCCCTTGAAGTTTGCCTTGCACTGTGGCTACACATGGGTTTTTCTACAATTTTTTTCTTCTCTAGCAAGTTATATATAAATACTTAAAATAAATTTTCAAAGCAACAAAAGACAGAGAGAATCTTCGTGGGAGATCTCATCAAGATACCTACTCCATTCAAGGCCATTGTTTCCACTTTAAAATATGATTTTGGAGGGTACCGGGCACAAATCCCACTGCCTCACACGTGCTAGACAAGCATTCTACCACTATGCTAGCTTAGCCCTTTTCTGCATTCTGTGTAGGAGGAAAGTATGCAGGAGGCAGAGTCTTCTTGGATTATTAATCTCTTTGACTATGGACCGCCAGACCTTGCAACTTGGGGAAAACAATTTCAGTTAATAGTTGTTTCTGCTCTTGCTTCCGTAGTGGGTATTACCTTTGTTGGCAAGTTTTGAAGGAGTGTTTCTTTCCATGGAGCACTGACCATGGGAAGGACTCACTTCAAAGCTGGAATAGACTTCTTATTGAGGCTGTTTGATAACACTGCTATTCTTGGAAAGACTCCTAGTTTTGCTCTTAAGGAAAAGGGTATTGTTATAAATATATAAACACTGCAAATTCTGAACTTCTAAGGGGTGATGGTTCATATTTATTGATACACTTCAGTTAAAATGTTTCTCTTTCTCCAAAAGTCAGCTCCATGATAAAATTAAAACAGCTTAAACTACTCACACAGGAAAAACCCCACTCTCATGTAGAACATTCTATAGTCTTGTTACCAAAAGCATAATGCCCAGAAGTCCACTTTTTGGAAATGTAGCTAGGAATGTAAAAAACAAAAGAAAACAAAAAGGAAATGTAGTAGCTCAGGCCACATCTTAGACACACTGTACTAGAATATGTAGTGATTCATGAGAAGCTGTATATTATTAAGCCCTGAAAGTCACCTCTTACTGTCTTTGATGTTTTTACAGGAATTGCTTATCTGTTTGCCAAAGCTTATCTCGTTTCCAAGAAACCACAGTACCTGGACACATGTATCCGGTGTGGGGAGCTAACATGGCAGAAAGGCCTGCTGAAGAAGGGGCCAGGAATTTGCCACGGTGTAGCCGGCAGTGCCTATGTTTTCCTCCTGCTGTACCGCCTTACAGGGAACTCCAAGTACATCTACCGTGCCCAAAGGTCAGCTGTTTTCATGTGCATATTCTTAGAAATCCCTTTTTCCCTCCATTGAGACAAAGTCTCATATCTTAGGCTGGCCTTCATGTCACCATATAGTGATCAATGACCTTGAGTTTCTGATTCCTCCTACTTACATCTTCCAAGTCCTAGAATTACAGGTGTAGACAGCCACACCATTTTATGTGGTGCCAGGGATTAAAACCAGAGCTTTTTGTGTGCTAGGCAAGTACTCTACCCATTGAGCTACATCCTGAGTCCTAGTTTTTGAAATCTTAGTCTAATTTATTTTCTAAGTAGGTAATATAGCCACCTGGTTTCAAATGTGTAAAAAAGGAGCATAGCGACCCGGCCCCCAGCCATTTAATTGACTTCCCTGGAGGGTACTGTTTTGTTTGTCTCCCCAAGAATGTTCTCTGTAAAATCAGGCGTATGGGAGTATGTATCAAAGTTTGTCCTTACACAAATGGTAATGCGTTGTTATTTGCTGACCATGCTCTAGCAATACATGAAGGGCTTCTTCTATCATTTTTGTTAAATATTCTTACTAAAATAAGACCATTTTACTCCAGCTGTTTCCAATATTTTCATTAAAAATGATGCTACCTTTGACACACAGATGAATAGATTATCCTTTCCTGCCTTCTGTCTAGGAGGAAAGTAGACTGACTGTGCAGGAGACAGAGTCATCTTGGATTACTAATCTCTTTCACTGTGAACCTCTAGACCTTGCAACTGAGGGGAAAGAATTTCTGTTAATAGTTGCTCTGTCTCTTGTTTCTGCTCTTGCTCCTATAGTGGATACAACTGTTGTTAGCAAGTAAATTCCTGGAAATGGAATTTCGGAGCTAAAGGATATATATATATATATAATATAATTTGATAATGCTAAATTAATCTCTGTAGTTTATTCCCTGAAACCCTGATGAATATGGAAACAAGATATAGAACAGAAAACACTATTTTGAATAGAAATAACTCCATACCGATTAACTGTATACACTATGCCAAGAAGACTATGAGGGCGCTTGGAAGCTGTCTTTGTAAGTTGTCAGAAGAGGTCTTGGTTTTCTGTGTGGCACTTCTAAACTAGTCGGCTTCTCACACTGCTCCCCCCACCTATGATTTGATTCCCTTGTATCTGAACTGTCCCTCATGGTTGTGAGAATTCCTTTTAAAGGGATATACCCAGAATCATATTGGCTATGTGAAACCGCCCACTTCTCAGGGGTATTTGCTGGTTTAAATAAGTTAACACATGAAAATTATTTTATTTTTTAAATTTTATGAACTTTATTATAAAAAAAGAACTTGCAAATAAATACAAGAAAACCATTTTAAATAATGCTTGGAATATAGTAACTTCAATGTAAGAGTTAACTGTTGTTATTACTATAAATTTGAGCTTTATCATTCCTAAGTTTTATCTGTGCATATGTATATATACACATATGTGTGTATTTATATTTATACATATATATTTATACATACATATGTGTATGTGTGTCTATCCACATTTTGGTTCTAGGAATTAAACCCAGAGCTTCACATGTGCTAAAGACACACTTTCATATGTGCTAAAGACACACTTTACCATTAAATCATACTTCAGCTCTCACTTTACTTTCAATAGGCTCCTATTATATATATAATATATATATACATATATATGTAATATATATAATATATATTATATGTGTACTGTTTTGACCTACAATTTTGAATGAATAATTTTAGTTTGAATAGATTTATTTCATTGGGGTTTTTTTTTGTTTGTTTTTATTTATTTTGGTTTTTCAAGACAGGGTTTCTTTGTGTAGCCCTGGCTGTCCTGGAACTCACTCTGTAGCCCAGGCTGGCCTTGAACTCACAGAGATCCACCTGCCTCTGCCTCCCAAGTGCTGGGATTAAAGGTGTGCGCCACCACTGCTGGGCTTATTTCATTGTTTTAAGAAGTTAAATAATTATTCAATGAAGTTGTATCATAATTAATTCCATCAACTTCTAACTAATAGAAACTTGATATGTGTTAATATATTTACTAATATAGGCAAAATTGCCTCAAATATCATATCTAATATATACATCCAATGCAATCAAAATATACAATATACGTACACTATAGTAGTAGAAGCATTTATGTAGGAAGTATTTTTAAATTACTGTATATCCCAGAATTTCATTCATGCATGCTAGGTATGCAAGCAGTCTATCATTGAGTAATCTATCCCTGACTTAAAATTTTAGAATTGAAATCTTCAGGTTTATAAGTGTTTCTTAAATCTAAAATGAACCTAACTTTATCCTTTTCCTTCCTACCCTCCCCCATTTTTCCTATTGTGGTGGTTATATTAAAGATTGCAACTCTTCCTTAAAATATACTATAAATATTTTTCTTTATTGCTATTTCTTTTTAAAATAAATTTTTTATTTTATTTGCGTGAATGTTTTGCCTATATCTGCATCTGTGCATCATGTGTAATCCTGATGCCTGTGGAAACCAGAAAAACAAACCAGGTTTCCTAGTAGTGGAATGATAGACAGTTGAGAAGTGCTCTGTGGGTGCTGAGAATCAAACTGTCATCCTCTGGAAGAGCAGCCAGTACTCTTAACTGATGACTCATCTCTCCAGCCCCTTTCTTTTCCATATTTCCCCTCTTGTTCCTAAATTGTTGTCATGCGAAAGTATTGTGTTGTTCTTGTGAAAGTCACCAGTTTTCCTTTTAGGATTTTGTATTATTTATAAAATTATCTTAGACAACAAAATTATCTTGGGTAACAAAAAAGTAACTAATATTGACACTTGCATTTTTGTGATTTTATTTTAACATGAAAAAGTTTTATTCATCTAGAAACTATTTTTCATTAGCACTAGATTGTTGTCTACCTTTGGTCACTGAAAAAAATTAGCATAGCACTGTGATTTCAAGTTAATGTTTATCACAAATTGAAGAGTTAGACCTAAATGACTTTGTTTGGGGACTTTCTTGGGCCATTTTGCTATCCCTATATTTTATTGTTTACTTCTAATTTTCCTTCACTGCTCTCACTCCTTTTGTTCTGCAATTTAGTTGGAATTTTACTGAATTATAGGTTATTTCCATGAGAATGTTTCATGTCTTTAAAATACATAGATTTTTCCATTCAAGATCAAGGTATACCTTTCCATTTATTTAAGTTCAAAAATGTCACTTAGTTAATTCTTGATTTTTATGAAGTATGTCTTTGTAATTCTTCTTAGCATTACTTTTTTGTTTTGTTTATTTCCAAGTTTATTACAAATGAATTTTTCTCAAGGAATCATATTTTAGGCTATTTCTTATTGGTACTTATTAAATTTTTTAAAAGCATATATATTAGTACAGTTTATCATCAGTTTCTATTTTTCATGTAAATCTTCATTGAACCTTGTAAGCATGAAGTTTTCATAATTAGTATCATCATAGAACTTACTGATTCCATTATTGTTCTGCCAGTTTTCTATTAGATTCCATTGGATTTTCTTATGTACACACACATTATACACAAGTAATTATGACTATAGGCTCCTTTGTTCTAGGCAGTCATACTCTTTCTGGTTTTCTATTGCATGAGTTCCCTACAACAATGTATCCCCATAACAAACACTGCTTTTATGCTTGCTTAGCTTTCAAACTTGTCTCACTGAAATCTAACTCAGATGAATCAAAAGGAAGTCAGTAGGGCATAATCTAGGATAATGTGTTTGTTTCATTTATTGGACAACTTTTGCCAGAGGCCCTAAAACATCTATTTGAAAAGATTGGGTGACCCTCTCTGTTTTCTGGCATGCCAATCTGAGTGTTCAGAGCTGTAGTTATAACATTTTGAGTTCCAGAGTTCTTCATGAAATTTAAATTTCTCACTTGAAGGTAGAAAATTGGAAAATGCAGATTTGTTTGTTAGTGGACCACAAACTCACCCATGGCTCAACAGAACATGTAGGTCACTTTAGTTGGCTTTCTGATGGTCATTCATGATGAGAAGGGTTTTTCAGTTGTTGAAAAATTTGACATAGTGCTCCAGTACTGCATTCCTGTGATGTTTGTGATTTCCCCATATATTTGATGGTCTTCCTAGTGCTTTTAATTATTGTCAAGACACATTAACACTTTTTTCTTGTCTTGTTTGTCCTCCCAAGGAAAAGGTTCTTGGTTTTATTAGTTTATTTTTCTCTTTTGCTTCCTACTTCATTAGTTTCTGCCTTAATTTCCCACTGTTCCTTTTCTATTGTAACTTTTATATTACTTTAAAGTTGGCATATGGAGTAATTGGTTTCATTATGACATCTTCACTCACATGTGTCATTATACTTTTTTCTAATTCACTGTCCCCTGTTCTGTCTTCCCTTGTGCCCACTCTGCATTGGCAGCTACTTCTCTTTCCCCAGGTAGCTCCCACTCTTGCATCTTCTGTGTTATCATCTGGAGCTTAAAATGTCTAAATAAATAGCCTCTCATTATCAATTAATAGTAATTTATAAATGATAACTTTTTCTTATCTCAGGTTTTGTTTTTGTTTTGTTTTTTTTTACAGAACCATTAGGTTTTTATATGTACTGTGGCCAATACTGCCAATTCTTTTTAGTTCTATAATTACCATTCAGGCTTCTATTTCAACTGAAAATTGTTGAGAAAATTAATTGGTTAATTTGACTTGGGGAACATTGAGTACATTTTTGAAACAATGGTTTCAATTTACTATTGATAACATTTTTCAGAAATGAGCAATGTGCATTTTTATTATTTTTAAATTATTTTAAATGGTTTTTATTATTACTATTTTTTACATCCTGACCACAGTTTCTGCTCCCTCCTCTCCTCTCAGTCCCTTCCCCCATCTCTCTTCAGCCCCACCCCATCCACTCCTCCTCTGTTTCTGTTCAGAAAAGGGCAGGCCTCCCATGGGTATCAACCAAACATGCCATATCAAGTTGCAGTAAGATTAGGTACCTCCCCTTGTATTAAGGCTGGACAAGGTGACCCAGTAGGAGGAGTAGGGACCCATAGCAGTCAAAAGAGTCAGAAGGTAGAAGGAATATTCTCATATTCAACTACTTTTGTTGTAGATAGTGTAAAATATATTTTATATCCCCCAGTACTTAAAAATGTTAGTACATATTAAGCCACTACTGGATAGTGCTATTTACTGTACTGATGAAGAATGCATGTTACTATACCATAAGTTTGGATTGGTCTTCCTTCCTTTCTTCCTTCCTTTCTTCCTTCCTCCCTCCCTCTTTCTTTCTTTTTCTTTCTTTCTTTCTTTCTTTCTTTCTTTCTTTCTTTCTTTCTTTCTTCCTTCCTTCCTTCCTTCCTTCCTTCCTCTTTCTTTCTTTCTTTCTTTCTTTCTTTCTTTCTTTCTTTCTTTCTTTCTTTCTTTCTTCCTTCCTTCCTTCCTTCCTTCCTTCCTTCCTTCCTCTTTCTTTCTTTCTTTCTTTCTTTCTTTCTTTCTTTCTTTCTTTCTTTCTTTCTTTCTTTCTTTCTTTCTTTCTCTCTTCCTCTCTTTCTCTCTTTCTTTCTTTCCACCTGTGTGGTACTGGGCAAGCTCAATGATGGAGCATGCCCAAGGTTCTGGCTTTAATCCTTAGCATCGAAGAAAGATAAAAGAAAAGAGCAAGTGCATTAAGTGTGCTTTTCTATAGTTGAGATCTTTTAGAATTGTACATGTTACATTTTATACATTTGAGGACAATTCTGAGGTATCCAGACTGCCAAATAAGCCACAATACTCGAAAGATGAAGGCTCCTCCAAAGTCATCTCACAATTTCTATTTATCACATAATTATACGTATTGAGTTTATTCTTTAAAATACCTTATTTTCTGCTGTTTAGAAGTACAAAATCTTATTTAAATGGTTGTATATTTAAGAAAACAGTTGATAGAAAATCATAACAAATGGAATTGCAATTTATTTCCTCCTTATTTATTTTAAGCTGCCTGCAATAATTCCAAGGGCCCTACAAAAATCAAATAAGTAATTACTCTTTATAGGACCCCTGTGTGGATGCAGTAATCTAAATTTATGACAGTACCAACTCTCAGGCCTCACCAGTGTCAGAATTGCTGATTAGTTTTGCTGATGAAAAAGAAATAAGATCATTTCAAGACTGGAAATGACGATACAATGTTATAGTTAATCTTAATAAGAAAATGAAGGTCAAAGAAAATGTTTTTCACCAAAATTTTAGAGATGAGTGACTTGTTTTGAAGGCAGATTGTCTTGACAATAATGCCTCATAGTTGAATTTACTATTTGACGTCATCATCATCATCAAAGTTGCTTGCATGCTCCCGTTCATCTTAGTCCTTTGTTGCCAAAGCAGATTGTGTTAAATCCTGCACATTTATTTCAGCCTCTGCTCTCTGTCACACATGAACGAAACCTACTTCAGAAACAATGTGCTTCCAGAAACACGATGTATTTCGATTTTTAAAGGAACAGTGATATATAAGTTTGGTCCAAGATAAATAAAAGTAGTATGATTTATGTGGCTTTTTCACTTTTAATTATTGGATGGTGGAGGAATAGAATTTCAGAAAATGCCAATGTGCTTTGATTTGCAACTTCTAAAAATAGTTGGATTTGTTTGCCAACAAAATCCATTGAAAAACATAACACTTATATAACCTATGTCTTTTTTTTTTCTCCAGAGAATGAAGTTTTCTCAAATTAATTACATAATTTTGAAAAGAAAATGATACTTAAACTTTAACTTCACAAGAGAAGAAGAGCCATCCTGTGGCTGATTGTATTGACACACTTACATTAAAACTGTTCATGTTTTCTTCTTCTTTTAGGTTTGCTCAGTTCTTATTCACTGAAGAATTCAAAGCCGGTTCACGGGTCCTTGAAAGCATATATAGCTTGTATGAAGGCTTCTCTGGCACTGTTTGCTTTCTCATTGATTTGCTACAGCCCAATCAGGCTGAATTCCCTCTCTTCAGTGTCTTTGTTTAAAAGGTTCCATCTCCCGTTGCAGCCTGGCAGAAGCCCCCTGAGATTTCCTGAGCCTCCTCTAGGCAGTTGTCCTCGTAATCCACATCCAATGGTATCACAACCATGAGCCTTCACATTGCTGCCAGAGGGATGAGGTCAACCTTATGAGGAAAGTGTGATACCAGACTAGAGAGAGAGCCTGCCAAAGATGCCACAACTCACCTCAAAACCACAGATTTAACGTTCCAGGGGAGAGATGTTAAAACCCAAGATCAGACAGAAAAGTGAAAGAAAAATAATGTTTTTCAGTGTGTGACACCAAAGGCAAAATGAATTGGAGATGATGGGGACAGAATGCCAGCACTTTCCAACTGGAGAGCAAATTGGACCATCTGTGCAGCTCCACCCCTCGATTCAGAAGTGAAGACGATCTAAATAATCTAAGATATATCAAATAATTTTGCCCTGTTAAAAACTGTTAGCAGGGATCGAGTGTCAGGATGAAGGACATGAAAAGGAACCCTTGATTGTCCTAGGCCATTTTTCTGAGTGGAGATATTTGCATATGTATGTGGGTTTTTTTTTTATTTAAATCACTATCTTGGGCACTTAAAAAACATATCATAACTTACTTTAAACAGTGAAATTTGAAGCTTCCTTAGGCCTTAGAATATCTCTTTCTCTAGTTTTGTTTTCTTTTCTAGAGCTCAGAATAGTAAGATTCAGGGTAGGAAGGAGTGTCGTTTTAGTGACAACCTAAGCTTAGTAGGTTAGGTGTGTGCCTTGTTTTGCATGCACAAGGTCCTAGTTCCATGCCCAGCATCACAAACAAAAAGGAAGACAGGAAAATTCATATCTAGCAAATAAGTGTTTTTATCATGTGTTTGTCTCAACTTGAAGTGTGACCTGTATATTGTATATGTTAGTAATTCTTCAAATGCCTTTATCTTTATAATCTCTGTGAAGCTATTAGACTGTAAAATATGCTCTCTGTGATAATCATTCATCTCAAAAATCAGGGTAACTACCACAAAGGTAAGTCATTTCTGTATTTCTTAGAATACTGTGAAAGCCATGGAATGAGGAAGGTAGAAGTCGTTATAGAAAGAATGTTGCTCCATTTTATCCTATTAGGTTAAAAATAGAATGAACTCCCTGGCTGGTCACCTTACCTTGCAAAACACAGGACATGCTAGAGCTTGGCTGTCATACCAGCTGATTCTAGTTATCATATTAGGTTTTCTTCTGCTGTGAACACAAGTTATAAAAATTCTTCAAGTCCATAGTGGCTTGCTGATCACAGGCCTGGGATTTAACCACTGAAGTTCAGACATCATGGTAAGGAAACAGTTGTGCTGTATGAGATGTCATTATTTCAGTAGCCATTAGATATCTGGATATGTCTATATATATTATAGGTATATATGTGTATATGCTACATTTATTACTGTATAAACTGAAGCACTAGTTGAACTGTAGATAGACTTTGGGAGGAGTTAGGTAATACTTTGCTGCCTAGAAACATTTGTGTGTGTGCTAGCTTGTGGAGCTATATAAACCAATGGATTTGTGTGTGTGCTGGTTTGTGGAGCTGTATGAACCAGTGGATTTGTATGGGTTTGTATGAATGTTGTATGTGTGATCCTATTTTGGAAAAGAGGACCTCTTGTATTCATAAGATTCTCAAAGAATCTTACCAAAGAAAAGAACTGTCATTTTATATTTTATGACTCTGTACGTTTACAATCATCAACACAAGCTGGGACAAAATGATTTTTGCAAAACATGTACCTTGTTGGCTTATAGTCCCACTTTACACCCTCAGATTTCAACATATAAAACTGGCTTTAATTGCTCATCTGTGAAAATACTGTTTGGAGTAAAACTTAATTAGATTCCAGTTCTTTCTTGAGGAGGGCAAGCACCTTTTCGAAAGCCTTAAGGAAGATTCTGTGCACAGAACGTTCTCCTTTTGAAAGGACCAGTGACAGCTGTCTCAGCATCTCTTTAAAATGCATTTGGCAGGGGCCCCACGGGCTAAAGATAATAAGTAGCAGAATTAGGCCTTTCTTATTAAAGGAAAACATGCTTTTCTTGTGTCTGAGCAGCCACTCAGTGTGTGTTAGGTGATCTCCCTAAACACTTAGAGCTATGCGGGAGCAAAAAAAGGATTCAAAGTCTGCTTTCTCCTTTGAAGTTCATGTGTTCAGTATTCCAGCTAAGAAACATGCAAGCACCACAGTACACAAATGACCCCTTCCCTCCAAGGGACCTCCTTTTAAAAATCTGCCCACTTCTTCCATCATTCATTGTACAGACTGAACAACCAAAGGACTAGGAAATAACACATAGATCTGCTGCATCTGTTAGATTTCTAGGAGCCTTAGAAAAACTAGACCTACCTTTTTAATATGTAATAGAGTGACTTTGTGCTGATCGTTCTGAAAAGGTCACTATTTTGTATATCATATCTAAAAAAAGGGTCATGTTTGAGTGTGGTCTTTCTGAAGTACCACTTCAGTAAGTATGAAACAAGGATACACTTTTTTGGGGCTGTTAAACCTATCATTGAAACTTTCCACTTTCCTGAGAGAAAAGCACCATTGGTTTGGGAGGGTCCTCTTCTATCTTATTTTCCCAAGAAAGGGAGGAGAGACGCATATTTTCAGCAGGAAAGTAAGTCATGTAATTTATTTCATTATCTGTTTCATATGTAGTAACATTCTCAATGTTAAAGCATGCTCCCCCTTGAAGGCTACTGTGTCATTTTTTAAGATTTATTATTTTTATTATCTTTAATTACATGTATGTGTGTGGATATGTGCATGAGAGTGCTGGTATCTGTGGATGCCAGAGGTGTTATATCTACCTGGAGCTGCTGTTATGGACTCCTCTGAGCCACCTGATGTGAATTCTTGGAATGGAAATCCAATGTGGGTTCCCAGAAAGAGGGGGGACCCATGCTCTTAACTACTGAGCATCCCTCCAGATCTTACTAAGACACTGTTCAAGCTTAGTACTATTTTCTATTGAGGACAGACACAGTTCTGAATGCTGAGTGGAGATGTTTGAGGATACAGAGAAAGAGTCTTAATAATAAGGCAGGAGACTATATTACACTTTGGTAGCTATATATTTTGTAAAGCACCGTAGGTTGTGGCATTAACCGTTACATACCTTTCCTTCTACACACTAACTGTCTATATTTAATTTACCCTATCTCATTGCCACTTTACTTCTTTTCAGCCTGTAACCTGATATTTGAAGAGAACAGAAGTTTGACAGTGTATATTTCCCACTATTTTTTCCAGGCAATTGACCATGTTGGTAAGGTATTCAATTATGACAGTTCATTACACAGAACAGTTTACTTGATCTGTAGTAAACTCCCATCTCTTCTGGCAACTTACTTCTTTAGCTTTCTTTGAGATTTTAATCAAAGTGTTATGCAAATTGTTTTGGTTTCTGTAGTGAGTATATCTCAGTAATTTTGATGCAAGAAATACGAGTTGGGGACTTATAAGCATGCTAAGAAAGTATACACAGGCTGAGGGTCACTCTGTAGTAGAACATTTATCTAGCATGCATGCAGCCCTAGGCCCCAGTCCCACCATAAGGAACAAAACGACATGAAAGAAAAGACACAATAAAAAGGAAACAGTAATGCCAAGAGAACCGTGTTAGAAATCCCAAAGCCTTGTTCTGCCGTTTTCTTGGGGCACTGTATGTAATTAGGTGCCTTGTCTAATTCATATACTTGTCATAGGAGTTATTTGTAGGGTTCTTTATTATGTAAAAAAGGCTTCTGTATTTTAAGTTCCTACTTTGTACACAGAAAATTATGCTCAGTTAACATTTAAAAACTAAACAAAACAAACACAAGTCATATGACGATGCAGTACTTGAGGTCCAGGACACTAGATGGGTAAAATGCAAGTGTATACATTTTATATTCTACCACCAATTCTGACGGTGCTGTTTGTACCTCAGAAGGTCTGACTTGAAAGAATTTCCTACAGAGGAATGGGTGGTGTAGCTTAGAAGCTCTCTTTAACACAAATATTTATTTTGCTAACTGAAAATAAAGGATTATGGTGCCAATAACTTGAGAAAAGGGTCAGCCAGGCCATAACTATATAGCAAAAATGAACTGGGAAATAGGATAATTTAACACTGATTTTGATTCATACATTAATTTGGTCCTCAGAGGTGTGTTACCTATAGAAATAGAATTGTGCTGCTTGTGAGGCCTCCTTAAAGTATTTAGTATGTCTCAAATTAATAGCTGGAATGACTAAGCCTCAAATTTACCAAGTCATGTGATCTTAGCATAAATGTGGCTAGGAAAGCAAGTGAGAAGGCAGGATCAGGGCTTGGGGGTTACTTACCAAAGCTCAGCATCTGAAGGTAGTTTGTACATGTGCATTTAATGGCACTAACAATGAGTATAGTCTTACCAACTTTTGTTTTGTTTTGTTTTTTGCTGTCTGGAGTCTCTCTAATCCTAAACCACCTTCAATTCAGCATGTGTCATCATCTGTCTCTAAATATCTCATTCTGATAATGGATTTTTTTTTTTCTGTGTCTGTTTAATCACACACATGACCTCTTTTCTCCTGGGAAGGCAGACTTCCTCCATATCTCTGTCCACATCTGTTCTTAGCTAAGAGCATGGGGCCCAATGAGACTTAACTCCACTTTCGATAGACGGACTGACCTCAAGGTCACTAGCAGCCAGAATTGGGGCTATTCTGTAGTCCGATGAAAAGTACAGCCAGGACAAGCTGCCACAAGCGTGCCTGTGCAATCAGAATGATATGGCTTCCACTCCATAAATAGGACTGGTCATATGTTTTTAGTGTCATAAAAGATAAAAACCAAAGTAGTTCCTACACTGACTTTGCCCATGGTCATAAGTCTTTGACTGGAGGTACACTCCCCTTATTTTATAAATCGAGAGTGTTGATGAATTGGGACCTCATGGGTGATGCTGTTCAGATTTAAAAGAATATTCGTTTTCATCTCTTTAAATATTGAACCTTGTCCTTTCCATCCAGTTCCCCTCCCAAATGATGAAGTCTCTCATCTGCAGGGTTTCCTGCATCTTCATTTCCTTTTGATGTATCTGTTATTCACTTCTGAATTAACTTGGAAAAGTTATTTAAACAGAAAACCAAATCTGTATTTTTGTTCCGCATTGGGGTGGAAGGAAGGCTGGTGAATTGTATGGTGCACATGAACAGACTTATCTTTGTATTCAGATTCACCTCAAAGGCAACATAGCTCTTTCATTACAGACTAACCACTTACTAAAATGGAACTAGCTGATGACTTGAGGGTCTTACATAAAGACCTAGATCTTTCTGAAGTGCCCTAATACATTCCCTCTTCTTATGCTTTCAGAAATGACAGGCTCTCGAAAAGAATTGGCATGGGGAGAAACACCTGTGTGCATGTCTAAACAATTCATAAATATAGAATAATGCAGTTCTGCTGAAATTTTCTTCATATATTTTTTGTGTGTGATGTGTTCCTCAATATTTAATCTTGTATTATGTATGAAGTAGTTGTGACTTAGCAATCCATTTAAAGAAGACATAAACTCTATACTTCTCTACTGATCTTATTACAACAATCTTATGATCTTATTACAACACATTTTAGTGGGATGTCTGATACAGTCCCCCGATGTTTTAATATCTGTGTGTAAGTGGCAATTACCAGTAAAATAAGTTGTGTCACTGAATTTGGTTCAAGTTGAATGTAGTAATACTTATATGTGGATATAGTAAAATAAGCAGATTGATTCAAATAATCAGTCTTGTCTCTGTCTTTTAGGACTTTAGTATTTTAATATTAGAGGTGTCTTCTGAAGATTGTAGCAGCAGTGGACTCCTTTTGCTCTTGAAAATTCAGTATCGTTTGTATTATATAGATGTTCCAGGAATTGGGTGGAACATTCTAAGTGTAATAGTTTGGTCTCAGAATCTGGTGAAGGACAGTCCAGTCTATCCCAACTTGAAACTGCTTGGGGAGCTCTTGGAAGACAGGACTGAATTTTAATCTCTTGGATGTAGTGGTACCAAACTAACAGACTTTTAAAGATGGATTTTGTAGAATCCGTGAAACATGTTGAAAAGCCATATATAACTAGGGACTGGTCAAGCATCACATACTAGAGTGAATAGATACTTCACCAAGAGGGTTTTCATTTTGCACAGTTCGCCATATTTATAAAAATATGATTGTATCATCATTGGGTTAAAAAAAGTTCATCTTCCTAATGGTACATTTCATAAGCAGCAAACCAGTGCAATTCCTTAATCTTTTGGGGCAATACCCCAAATAGTAACTCATCATTATAGTCTAACAGCTTATTCCTAATTGGACCTAAGGGTAAACAAGCAACCACAGTTTAATGTACTATTGAATTGTGATGACTCAGTAAATTAGTATTACTAACAAAGTTGTGCTCTTTTCTGTATTTTTCCACAAGTAAAACAAAAGTATAAAAATTAACCAAATGATAGGAATCAGTTATTAGTTCTTTAAAATCCTTTTAATTTTTATTAACATTAAATTCAATACCAGTTATCTATTGTATATAAGAAGAATTTTGAAATACTTGCACACCAATTGAGAGGCTTTGTAAAAATGCCTTTTTGCCAAAATCAAGTTCTTTGACTTCTTGCTAATTATTATATTTCCTTAGGGGTACTTTGAGGTGTTTGAAAGATATGTCAGTAGCAGTTCTAATCTTAGTGCAGGACATTTTGCTAATCATTTTACTATAGTAAAAAATGTTATACTATAATATTTTATAATAAAACAAAATTATCAAGTATTCCAGCATATTACATATTATTCTACCCAAACATCACTTTCTATAAGTCTATTACTGTGTACACATATTTTTAAAAAAAATCACAGTGAGTATAAGTAGAATGTAATATATGACACTGATTTTTCATGAAAATGTACTTAAATGTAGCGCAGGGAAATGAAGCTGTAAATGTTTCTGTTCTCACGGATGAAATGACCAACTATAATTTGGAAAGATCAACTTACAAATGTTCACCCGATGTTAGCTTTTGTTACCTGTTGTTCCTAGAGCAGGAAGGAATTTGTTTCAGCTTCACAGAGGGGGTTCACTCACAGTCCACTGCATGGTGTAATGAAATCTCTTCAGAAGCAAGACTGACTCCGAAACTTAGTGATGCACCTTACTGTTTTTAACCGCTCTTATAATATCCAAAACACTGTGATATTTCCGAGGTGTTTTCTGTATTAGTTTTGTACTGTAGAAAATAATCTGCCACCAACTGGACTTTATTGTGTTTAAAATGGTGTTGCTGGCTTATTGCCCCCCTGCTCCACAACATGGTCCACTTAATAATGTAAGACCCGTGATAATCCTTTGCCTTAAAATCTGATGCGAAATCATTATTGTGTTCTAATTAATCACTCTTAGCTACTCGTTAATTTCCCTTTAAAGCTAACTATGGTGTCAAATAAAATATTACACAAATGCTCTGGTGATTCTGTTTGTGACTGTGTGTGTATCTGGATTCAGGACATGGTGGCCTGCTGGGTTCTATAAATAGGCATTCGTAATCCTTTTGGAGAAAGGGCCTGGTACATCTCAGGCCTTGGCTGAATTCTCCCCTCAACCCTTATAAATAGATTTTCCCATGTCACTTCAACAACCAAGTCAAACAGCTCAACTTGTCCTCTTCCTCTATCTTCATTCTTGTTGAGAGCTTATGAATCTTCACATTTTGTTTGTATTTACATCATTTTCCAAAATAGAAAAATGCCCAAGATGCCTGAAAATTAAAATCACAAAAACTTCTTCATGGAAAATGATCTTAGAAGGTGTGAAGGAAAGAGAGAGAGAGAGAGAGAGAGAGAGAGAGAGAGAGAGAGAGAGAGAGTGTGTGTGTGTGTGTGTGTGTGTGTGTGTGTGTGTGTGTGTTGGGGAGCAGGGAGTCCATCCTGATGCACAGAAGGTTGTCAAAAGTTTGAGTATACACAGAACCTGCACAGGTTAACACCAGATCAAACTGTAGCCCTGAGAAAAGGAAGTAGACACAAATTCCAATCTCTAACCAAGAAGGTATTTGCAATTGATAAGTTTTGGCCAACTCAAAACAGACTGCGTGTTTGTTTGTTTGTCTTTTTTCTTTTTCTTTTTTTGCACTTGTTAGTTTTGATATTTTTTATCTTACTGTTTGATTTTCATTTTAGGTGTTTTTTTGTGTTTGTTTTGTTTTTTTTGTGACAGAGAGCATGAAGTTGAGTGGGTAGGGAGGATGGGGGAGTCAAGTAGTAGAAGAATATGTTCAAAATATATTGTATTATTATTTTTTAAAATAAACAGTTGAGTGAAAAAGAATTGTGTCAGTGTTGGCATACCAACAGAGGTATGTGTCAGGGTAGAAACTGCTTCCTTATTAGGCTCTGGTCTTTGACCTGTCATGAGTTAGTCACAGCTATACAGCAATATATTCTGTAGGCAGTTTGATTTGGAAAGGAAAACTTTGGCTCCCACAACTCCTTTGATGCTCCTTCCAATTCTGTACTAGAAAGACAAAGGACACGCTCAAGGGTTGCATTGAAAAGTTAACCGTATTTCCCAGTATGTCGAGTGCATGACAAGACACTTGCTCTCCTCTGAAAAGCATCTCAGTGGCTCTGACTATTTTGGAATGGCAGGAAAATCTGAACTTTTGACCGGGTGTTTCTTCGGCCCAGAAACTAGACAGTGGATCAGGAATTCAGACTGCCCTACCCCCAATTCTGGTTTCTGCTGGTTTTAATCCAAGCCACTGGAGACAGCCCAGAACAACCAACTCTAGGACTCAGAGAGCCAGCTTGGTTGGCGACCTCCTGCTGGTTGGGCACCAGCTGTCAGAATGCTCCTGGTTCGCGGCCCGCCCGGAACAGTTTTCACGGAGGCGGTGCGGCGAGCTGAGAGGCGCGCGCTGGCGGCTGCGCACGGTGCTCGTGGGCGTGTCCGAGCGGGGCCACACTGCCCGCCCCACCCCACTCCCTCCCCGCTGTGGCTTGCCCCCAGGCCGGGCTACAGCGTGCGCGGCCCATTTGGCCGGGCCATCGTGCCCTCGGCGGGCTGCGCTGCTCGCAAGCGGATCGGGTCCGGGCATGCTGGGATCCGCTCAGGGAATCGTCACCGCTGCCACCGCCGCCGCCGCCACCGCCGCCGCCGCCACCCGCTGGGCGAGTCTGAAGCGCGGAGATGAAATTCCCGGCCTCAGTGTTAGCGTCCCTGTTCCTGTTCGTGGCCGAGACCATAGCAGCGCTCTACCTGAGCAGCACCTACCGCTCGGACGGGGATCGCATGTGGCAGGCGCTGACATTGCTCTTCTCCCTGATGCCCTGTGCTCTGGTGCAGTTCACGCTCCTCTTCGTCCACCGCGACCTCAGCCGTGATCGCCCACTGGTGCTGCTGATGCACCTGCTGCAGCTCGGGCCCCTGTACAGGTGCGTGCAGAACCCAGAACCAACCCTTAGGCCGCAGCTCCTGGCCGTCCCCCCTCTACTGCCCCAGCTGAGGGAGAGGCCTTCTTGCAGGGGACAGGTGGCCAGAACCAGGGCTGACCCGCTCTGCTTTCCCAAGCCAGTCTCCAGCATGTGGAAGGGTCCCAGAGTGGCACTAAAACTGAGATGCCCTGGATTTCGGGAGCCATCATATGGAATTGCTAATGTTTGCTTCCATTGGACCAAAAAGAGCAGCAGTCTTTGCCTTTTTTGGTCTCATAAACATACATTGCTTTCTCTGTAGTCAAGTGGCCTTCCGAGGGTTTGGCATGTGTGGTCATAGAACAAACCTTTGGAAGTTACTCTAAGCACGGTTAAAGTCAGAGCTTTTATGGATCATTTAATTTAGTTTATCAAACACATGGCACTTAACTGCACACCGGGCACTATTCTAAGCACTTTGTTAAAATTTATTTAATTCATATACAGAAGTCTAGAAATTCATGCACTCTTGGGGTGATGAACATTGGTCTAGAGTGAAAACACACGTAAGTACCAGAGATATCTTCTGATTCTGCCCAGTTTTTAATATAGCCATGAAATCTGGGACACAATGTGCCTTGAAGACAGGAACTTGCTTTGTGTTAAGAAAAACTACTACTGTCATTTCTGGGAGAAAAAGTTATTGTTGCAGTTTGTGGTGCTGTGGATGGAATCCAGGGCCTGGTACTGGCTAGGCAAAAGCTTTACCATTGAAGTATATCCTTAGCCCTAAGAATTAATCTTTATGAACACAAAGCAAGAAGAAATACACAGTAATGAAACAGACTTTATTTTAATCTCAGAACTTGAAGGAAATTTAAATATATCGTTTTCATATCTTTTATCTTACCAGATGAAACACAAAAGTAAACGTTTATGTTCAGATTTTAAAAATATTCACAATTTAAAATTTTGCATGCCATTTTAAACAACCTTTTAGCTTACTGTAGTGACTTAGAGTTTAACACAGTTATGGCAAACTTGGTAAAGAGGTTTCCCATTCTTCAAGAGCCAGGGAATCCTAGAAAGGACAAGAAACATATGCTGGTAATAGTAAGAAACTGCTACTGATGTCCTGACAGTCAGGGAGGAATCAGAAAAATAGGTGTGTGGGGTACTTAGAAAGCATTGCAATCAATTAGCTAGTAGAGAACCTATGTCCTTAAGCCAGCGCCATGGCCCTGCTAGTGCCCCTGCTCAAGAGACTAAGTGAGATTTGACTTTAGACAAGGCACTCATAATTTAATGTCATCTGTGGGGAAGAAACTCCTATTTGGATGGAGTGACTTGGGGAACTGAGAATTCTCAAACGTTACTTGTGCTAAGTGGTGTGGGTCATACCTACAGGCCTTAGCTGACTGACTCCTTGCCATGAAGTACATGCAACTGTGCTCACAGCATTTGTTTGTATATTTATTATTTTGGTGCTGGAGGTTGAACCTAGGGCCTTAGGCATACTAAACCAATGCTCCACCATTGCTGTAGGCTCCCCCAATCCCTGTCTCCATTTTATACATGGGGCAAATGAGGCTCCAGAACACGTTCCCAAGGCTTCCTTCCAAAATGCAATTAGGCTCATTGTATTCTCTGTGTTCTGGAAAAGAAAGTAGAGTATGTACATTTTATCAGCAGTTCCATCTTTAAAGTTTTAAATGTTTGATCATTTGTGAACAAAATCAAAAAACAAACAAACAACCCAAGCAATCAGGCAAGTAAGAATCCTCTATCATTGCTGTCATTTTGAAGTGTTTCTTAAGACAAAGCGAATAGAATATTCCATATAAAAACAGCATGGCA
The DNA here is from genome assembly GCF_903995425.1 of Onychomys torridus. Lineage (NCBI taxonomy): Eukaryota > Metazoa > Chordata > Mammalia > Rodentia > Cricetidae > Onychomys > Onychomys torridus. Next base: position 3,255,586 of record NC_050466.1, read on the forward strand.
ACTATAAACTAGAGCCCAAGGAAATCTACTAAGATGTTAAGAACAATAGTACCGAGTGGCAGACTGTGAGTTTAGTTTTTTCCTCCTCACCATGAACGTATAACAAATTTCTCCTTTATTATGAATTTTTGGTTTTCTTCAGTTATCACAGTAATTTTTTTAAACTTTATTGAGGAAAGGAGCTTCATATTCTGACATAGCTGATTTCTGTCAAGGAAGTACTGGAATCTTTGAACTGAGATACACAAAATGTAGTTTCAAGACCCTTAGCTTCCAAATGAAAGGGAAATTTCTTGATTTTGGTTGACAGGACTTAAAAAAATTAGTGGGATTTCTTCCTAATGATTGGTTCTAATTTGAACCCTTAAATCATCAGCTTTTCAGAAAGATCAAATTATTCCCCTAAACAAGGCAATCACAATAATTTCTCCCTTTTACCCTTTAGCAATGGTTTTTAGTAATATTTTAGCTTTGTTTAGGGGAGAGTTTTCTTCTATTCAAGTTAGGGTAGGCAAACTACCATTTTTAGGTAGACACTATTTTTGAGTTCATATGATATGATGACCTAATTAAGGTGACATACAGTAGTTTACTCTGAGTAGTACTTGGTTTAGTATGCTTGAATCCATATGGCAGCTCCTCAGTATGGGAAAAATGGCGGTCTGCGGTCTGCAATAGCTTACACTAATGAGTATGGACTCAAACTGCCATCTCACTTCTGCCCCCTTTTCCTCAGGGAGGCATTGGTAGAACTCTTTATATCATTTATTTATTATAATTTTAGTCTTATATTTAAATATAAGCTATATATATATAGCTATATTTATATAGCTATAGTTTCTATGGTGCTTTCTAATATGAACTATGGATAGTGTCTTGAATCACCCCCTTTTCCAATTTGAAGGAAAATCTTACTTTCAGCTATACTAGATATTCTGAACAAACAGAAGGGAGACTGTCTTTTACCTCCTGTTTCTACTGTTCTCACAGTTATGGTAACTTTCATAAATTAACTGAGGAGTAAATATAGATGAGTAACTTCAAGAAATCCCCTATCTTTATTACTAGCACATTTAACAAACAAAATGAGAGGTGAAAAAAATCTAGATTTATAAGATATAGGTTAAAATGGTCTAAAATTGTTATAGAACATTGCAAAGTGATTCATAGTAGTATGTGTCTATAGGGAACTTAACAAGTAGTTTAAAATAATAACACTCCACATTTGAAAAGCATTTCTTTCCTTTGCAAAACACATATATTGTTTAATTCCATCTATAGTAAACCCTGTGAGCTAACTGCTGAGACTTGGGAGATTAAGCAAGTGGCTTGTCAAAGGTTTCACAATATTTTCTATTTAACCAGCATAGCTCTCTGATACAGCTTCTCAGACACGTGTCTCACATGAATTTAATATAGCTGATAGGAGATCGTAATATTTCTTTGGAAAAAGTATTTTCATTAGAGTCCTTGGTACTTCAAGGTATTTGTGTTGCCATCAACATGCCTAGTTTTACCTAGGGAACAAACTGCTGTTATGATTGACAAATGAATTACGCTTGAAAATGGGACTAAGTGAAAAAAGGTCAATCAAATTACTAAGTATCTACAGCAGAGATCATTATGGGGTCTGCATAGTATGCTCTGCTGGCCAAATCACCCCCTGTTTCTGTATTAGAAATAAATAAGTAAAGTTTTATTGAAACACAGCTATAGTCACTCTTTCATGTAGCCATTCCTTTATAGACTGTTTGTCTGCAGAGGTAGAGCTGAGCAGAGACCCTTTTGGCCTCTTGAGCCTAAAATACTTACATTACACAAAGATTCCTGAGCCATGGAATATGTGATGCTGAAGAACTACCTTGAGTAATTTTTATGAAGGATGTTGGTCCTCTACCACTGAGCTACATCCTTAGCCCTTACCTTGGGTGATTTTATTCAAGTAGCTCATGCAGAGAAACAACAATTAAAACAAACTCTAAACAAAATTGGAAAAAATACACAACTCTTGGCAATTTTAAGAAAGCAGCAGTAGTTTGTTTCTTAGTTTTCTACTTAGTAGTAGTAAGAGGTCTTGGGACAGGTCACAAATTTATAAGATACAATGTTTGAAGCATTGTTAAGATATGCCAGGTGTGATGGTGCATGACTTTAATCCCAGCACTCGGGAGCCAGAGGCAGGGGGATCTCTGTGAGTTGGAAGCCAGCCTGGTCTACAGAGTGAGTTCCAGGCCAGTCAGGACTACATAGAGAGACTCTGTCTCAAAGGGGAAAAAAAGACAATATCTATCACTTAGAAAAAGCCGTGGATTGTGAGAGGCTCCACCATTGGAGCTATCTGTGCCATTAGTTTTTTTTCCTGGAAACATTTTTCGTTTACATGGCTAATCTCTGAAGTTTCATTCAAAAATTCCCTTCAGGCATCAATGGAACTGCAGTTTTCTACAAACCCTTATTTCATTCATTCATTTCATAGAGTAGCTTTTAGCATGCTCTACCTTTTGTTTAGTTTGGTCTTTAAACGTTCTAAGTTTGACTTTCATATCACAAGGAAAGAATATTTGTTAAAATAACAGAGAAACAGAAAGTATATTTGCACAGTGAAGAAAATGAAACCTTTAATTCGACTGCCTAAAGAGAATAATTCTTAATGCTTTTGTTTTATATCCTTGCTAGTATGGGGTTATGATTGTAAACTGTCAGGGAAAATTTCAACAGTTTGCTAATTTCAAAATTTATTTATCCCCATCAAGTCTGACCAAGGTATGAGTTGTTTAACAACTTGTTTACACAACTTCTATTTAACAATTGTCACTTTTGAGTCAATATCATTCAATTCTGTCATTCCACTGTTTATGTGTATGTGTAAGTTTGTATAGTTTGTTTCCCTTATCAAATACGATAAAATATTTTATTAAATATGATAAATGTATTTTAATTGTAATAAATTAAATGTGTGGGGGATTGAATCCAGGGCCTACTACATGCTAAGCAGACTGTATCCCAAGTCCAGGATTAATTTAAAATTTTTAAAAATATGATTGTGTATTTGTGTATCTGTGTTTGTGCGCATGTGTGGAGGTCAGAGGACAATTTGGGCGAGTCAGCTCTCTACTTTCACCACTTGAGGGATCCAGGGATTCAACTCAAGTGCTCAGGTTTATCCACTAAGTCATCTCACCAGCCCACGAGTATTATGCTATGTATGTTAGACGTTTTCCTAAACTATCAGTTTTGAGAACTGCATAATATTTAATTGAGTGCATGTGCTTTGATAGATTTAATTATCTTCATTTTGAGGACCTCTAAAATAATCGCATTAATTTGCTATTAGAAATAACGCTGATTTCAATCCTTTCAGTAAGGTTTCTTTGTGAACTGCTGTGTTAGAAACTATCATGTGAACCAAAAGTACAACATAAATATTGTTTTGTTGCATATTATACTTATTCTTATACTTCTTCTATCTCTGTCCCATCATTCTGTCTAGACAGTGAACACCTCTGAATGAATGGGGTGGGAGTCTTCAAGCTGTCTTAGTAAAGTACATCTGCTGTCATTACCTCTTTGAGAATAAATAAATACCATAGCCACTTTATTCGGTCATCTTCAACTTGCCACTTTTGATGGGTGTTCATTCATCAGTCAAAGGTTTAAATTTTGGAGGCGTTGGGCTTGAATTCATGAACTAAACTTAAGTATTATCATTTTCTTCCAAAAAAACTAGACTACACTGCCATGTCTTGATGAAAAATATTAAAGCATCTTTGATTGACTATGGATTACAAGATAGTAGACAGACTTCCTCTGACACACAAACCACACACCTTCTTTCCCCTGAAACAAGTGAACAAAGGTAATGATCATGAAATCTGCCCACTTACTGCATCAGAAAGGCTTTATTTTTCCTCTTTTGAATTATAAATGTACTTATGTTGTCATCGATACCTCCAGGTGATACTATTAAGTTAACAACATTCAATAACCCCAGTGAAGCCATAAAATCTAGCAGCATTGTACAATTGTCATGAAAGGGCATGTTTTAGGGCATAAAAGTCAATCTTTAAACCCAAGGGAAAATCTGTTTTTCCTAGCACTTCATTATGTAAGTTTTCAGACACGCAGAGAAAAATCTTATTGACTTTAACACCCAAGTGTCTGCAACCTAGATTATATAATTAACATTTTGTTATGGGATGTCATTCTGTATGCTGTAAATATGTGTTGCTCTAATTGGTTGAAAATAAAATGCTGCTTGGTCAGTAGCCAGGCAGGAAGTATAGGTGGGACAAGCAGAGGAGGAGAATTCTGGGAACAGGAAGACTGAGTCAGGAGTCACCAGCCAGACACAGAAGAAGCAAGATGTGAAGGCAGAACTGAGAAAAGGTACCAAGCCACGCGGCTAAACATAGATAAGAATTATGGGTTAATTTATATGTAAGAGCTAGTCAGTAATAAGCCTGAGCCAATGGCCATCTAGTTCGTAATTAATATAAGCTTCTGTGTGTTTATTGGGGTCTGAGTGGATGTGGACTGGGCGGGACACAGGAAAACTTCCAACTACAACATTTTGTTTCATGTATCTTTCCATCTCTCTATCCATCAAATCAGTCTCAGTCTCTCTCTTTCCATTTCTCCCCATCTATGTATGTGGCTCTCTCTGTGTGTATGTATGTATGCTTCAAAGCAAATCATAGGCACCCATGTATCTATCTATAATATTACCTAGAAGGAAAAATTTGAGTCACTAGTTAAGTATGTGTCCCCAGAGTGGGCTTGGGAATACTTAAATAAGACATTTGCCAACCCCTGGGCGTGTTTGAATTTAGCCATGGCCTATATGGGCTTATTAGGATAAAGGAATAGGTAATTTGTTGTGGTCTTCCAATGAAATTCTAAATGACCAGCAACTCTGTGCTGTACACGTACCCAACTTTATTCATCTTCATGTTCCCTCCTTCTCTCTCTCCCTCCCTCCCTTCCTCTTTCCTCTATCACCTCTCAGCCTTATTGTAGCCCAGGCTCATCTGTAACTCACTGTGTAGCCCAAGCTGGCCTTGAATGCTTGGCAATCATTCTACCCCAGCCTTTAGACGCTAGAGTCTAGAGAGTGTAGAGATAGGAGTGAGCCTGCATGTTCTTTTTTTTTTTTTAACTAGAGTGCTTTGTGACATCAATTTTTATGTGGAACATGAACACACACACACACACACACACACACACACACACACACACACACACACAGAGCCTTATACCCTTTAGTCCTCTTTGACAGCAGGATGACAAAGTAGGTATCTTGTCTATTTTATTATTGAGGGGAAAAGTTCAGAATATAAGAGCTTTATCTATAGCTGCAGAGATAGCTTATATATTGTGTGTTTCTTAGTGAACAAGAGGAAAGACTAAACATTTTTCTGTGGCTCTAGAGTGTGAACTACTTCCCATTGTCTTGTTTTCTTTTCCTTGGTAGCTTTCAATGTCACCTTTGCTTGATTCTCACTCGATTCCCAATGGTCTACTGGAGAGCTTGTAGAAGACTGCCTCCTTAGAACGAACCGATCCTGAGAGCGACTGATTTGGAGAGATTTAGAATAACTGGGTGAGGGTTTGAGAATCAGCCTAAGAGAAAACAGGATGACTGGGAAAGGACAGGGTTCTGCCAGGCACTCCTTTCTATGACTCATTCATTTGTTTCTAGGTGTTTTGAAGTCTTTTGCCTCTACTGTCAGTCCAACCAGAATGAAGAGCCTTATGTGAGCATCACTAAGAAACGGCAGATGCCAAAAGATGGCCTCTCCGAGGAGGTTGAGAAGGAGGTGGGCCAGGCAGAAGGCAAGATGTTTACCCACCGTTCTGCCTTCAGTCGGGCATCAGTGATCCAGGCTTTCCTAGGCTCTGCCCCACAACTGACCCTACAGCTGTATATTACCGTCTTACAGCAGAGCATCACTACTGGAAGAGGTATGTATGCCTGCTTTTTAAAAAATTTCTGCTTACCTTGGAGGTTCAAATTAAGAAGCAAAACATTTTTTATTCAGGTGAAATCCATCTATGTGTTCATTTGTTCTGAATCTATGTTCTGTTTGCTAACCTAAAATTCCAAGGAATTAAAATGATAACACTTTTTTTTGGGGGGGGGGGGCTTATGAATTTGTATTTTGGCCAGGGCCAAAGTTCAAGGAAAAGTTCACCTGTGCTCTAGTGTGAACCAGCTGAGGTGGCTCAAATATGTGAGAGCTAGAATTCATTGAAGACTCATTTACTGACATGTTCTTCGAGTCTCACCTCTTTTCCATGTGGGGAGAGTCTGGGCTTCCTTACAGCCTGGTACTGCTTCCAAGTGTGAAACTGTGTCATCTTTTCTGACCTGGTCTTAGGAATCATGGAGCCAGCTACATGATAACTGGTGGTTTCTTTTTTTTTTTTAATGCAGTCTAATTTGTAGAACAAATTCAATAGTTTTAGTATATTTACAGTGCTGTGCCAAGATAACTGTTACCTATCATTTTAGTGTCTAAAATTTAGAACCTAGACAAAACCTACACATTATCAGTCACTATTTTTCTTGCTTTCTAGCCCTTACCAACCATGAATCTTCTTGCAGTTTCTATGGATTTGTCTATTGTGCCTATTTTATATAAATAATATTATGTACTATTAGAAAGTTTTTGTATAGTTAACAAATAACAGACCCTGTCCCTATGAGCTTTCATCTTGGTCAGGTAGCCATCCTTTGACTTCCTCAGTTTAGTCATTTTTCAGCAGAAGCTTCATCAAGTTACTGTCATCTTGGAGGATATGTTGGTCTTAAACCCAGGTTAGAATTCTAAGATTATACTGCTCTGAAAAGGTCCAGACAGCTTAGCATTTGAGAGTACTCTTCTCTATTATACTATAGGAGGTACAATTGGCTGTAATAAAGATTGTTCCATGAACACTTATTTTATGCCAGGTACTATGATGAACCTCATAGCATTTGTTTCTCATGGTGTCCTGTGAGGTAGATGATGTTCTTTTCATCTTCCTGAAGAGGGAAATCATACCTACAGTCTACTAGAGGAACCATGCACTAAGAGTAGATTTGTGTGGTTTCATTCATGGTTGCAATGAGGATTATTGAGTATGTTCTGTGTTCTAGTCTCCATGTTTGTCTCTGTGGATAAAGTGTTAATGAAGTAGACAGCTCCTGTCACCTTGGAAGAAAATGACAGACATGAAATAAATGATTAATCATGTATTTATTTTACTTCTGATAAAGTATGCAAAGTTAAAGTTAGAGAGACTGTGTGGATTCTAACCAAGCTTGGAAATGAGTCAAAGTTTTCAGAACATAGATTTATACTTAAAAATGGCCAATGAGGCAGAGAAGCTAGATGAAGGAAAAAGAATATAGAGCATCTTAGAGTTTAAAGTGTTAATCCACATGCAGTGGGAAGCCACTGATGAGTTTTAAGCAATACAGTGTCATAAGCAGATTTAGTATTAGAAAATGAGTACTCTGGGAAATGAATTGGAAGATAGTAAGGGAAGGAATAAGTAAGTAAGTGGGTTGCTACAGTTTCTGAGATGACAGTGATAATGTGTTGGAATAGAAGAGTCAGAATGGATTCTTGGAATAGTATTAAAGATATGGGAAAGGATTGACTGATGATTAAGTAGCTATGAAGGAGAAGCAAAGGAGATGCTAAGGCCCCTGCCACAGTTGTAGTCATAGAAGCTCTCTGGACAAGGAACAGGATTCTGTGGTATGTTTCTTATTTAAGATTTAGAATTTTCACCAAATGAAATATAAATAATATAAAGATTCTATGTAGATTGTTAGAGAAAAAGAAAATGTTAAAACTACCTCAAAAGATAGATTGAAGATCAAACCTGGATTATAAGAAGGAATATTGAAATGGGTGTGTGACGGGAGATAAGTCTGTTTTCAATGGATGTCAGAAGGTAGGGACTAGGGATGTGGGTCAGCGGAAGAGTGCTTACCTAGCATGCACAGGGCCTTCAGTTCAGTTCTCAGTACCATAGAAAGAGAAAGACAAAAGAACAGAAGAAACACAAAGGGGGCTAGGAATTTGTTGTAGCTCAGTTGGGTACAGTTTACTTAGCATACATGAAGCCCTGGGTTCAGTCCCCAGAACCACACAGGCCAAATGTGGTGGTGCACATTTATACTACAAAACTTGGGACAGAAAGATGCATCTAAGATACCTTGGTGCCAGCCTGCCTCAAAAAGGGGTGGGAGTCTTGAATGTGGCTTAGTTGCTAGACCGCTTGCCTAACATGCCTGAAGCTCTGGGTTTGATCTCCTGTACTAGCACAGAATAAACTAGGTATGGTGACACTTGCCTATAATTCAGCATTTGGGAGGTAGAGGCAGGAGTATCAGAAGGTCAAGATCACCCATGTCTCTATAAGAATTTGAGACCATACTGGGGCATCAGGCCTCATAATACCTAAAAGCTACTTTCAAAATTAAGTCAGAGATTTTTTCCACATAAGTTTTTAATTTTTTATTTGGTTTATTTGGTAAAAATATCCATTCCAATATAATATCTTCTCTCTGCATTAATATTCCTGTAGGAGAATGCCTAGAAGGTAAAATAACCCAAATGCAATCCAGCTTTGGATCAATACGACCTACATGTCCTTCGTGTACTTTTTTTTTCTACCAAGGCCAATTCTTTCTCATCTTCAGGTGATAATTCCCTTGGACTATTTAAGTCCTTGTCATCTTCTAAGGTTTTGAACAAATTATTCAGTTCATCATTTTTTACCCCAACAATAGTTCGTAGATGAGAAATGTCCCCAAATAATCTTTGAAAGTCATTAAGAGTCTGTAGGCGATCTCTCCTAATTTGTACCTTTTGAGGTCTAATTTTTTGTAGCTCTATTTTATATCCTAAATAATTAATAGAATCTCCTCTTTGTATCTTTTCAGGAGCAATTTGTAATCCCCAGCAAGGCAATATTTTCTTTACTTCTTCAAACATTCTTTCTAAAGTATCTGCACTTGAGTCAGCTAGTAAAATATCATCCATATAATGATAAATTATAGATTTAGGACATTTTTTACGTATCACTTCCAAGGGCTGTTGTACAAAATATTGGCACAGGGTTGGACTATTCAACATTCCCTGTGGGAGGACTCTCCAATGAAATCTTCTAACTAGTTGAGAATTATTGTAGTCACCGTGAAAGCAAATTTTTCTCTGTCTTTTTCTTGTAGGGGTATTGAAAAGAAACAGTCTTTTAAATCGATAACTATGAGAGGCCATCCTTTAGGTAACAGAGTAGGCAAAGGAATTCCAGATTGTAGAGAGCCCATTGGCTGAATTACTTTGTTAATTGCTCTAAGGTCTGTTACCATTCTCCATTTACCAGATTTCTTTTTTAATAACAAATACAGGAGAATTCCATGGGCTAGTAGATTCTTCAATATGGTGAGCATTTAACTGTCCTTCTACCAGCTCTTCTAAAGCCTGGAGTTTCTCTGTTGTTAAAGGCCATTGATGAACCCATACAGGCTTGTCTGTTAACCATTTTAAAGGTAGAACTGTTGGTGTCTTTGGAAGATCATCAGTTTTTGTGCCCTGTTCTTGTATAATATGGATGGCTGGTGACCACTCATTAGAATAATACCTTCTAAGATTTCTCTCAGAAACATGTGCTAGTTTATTATTTATTTCTGAGGTTGGAGGGATGTTAATCTGAGTATTCCATTGTTGTAACAGGTCTCGACCCCACAGGTTCATGGCTATGTTAGCCACATATGGTTTTAATCTGCCTCTCTGTCCTTCTGGGCCTATACATTCGAGCCATCTTGCACTCTGTTTCACTTGAGATAATGTTCCAATTCCTAACAGTTGAACATTTACCTCCTGAAGAGGCCAAGATGGATGCCAAAATTCTGGTGCAATTATGGTAACATCAGCACCTGTGTCTACCAGACCAGACAACAAAACACCATTTATTTTTATTGTTAATTTTGGTCTTTGTTCATTTATAGAGGTTTGCCAAAAAATTTTCTTTATGGTGTCTCCTGAATTTTCTGTTCTCTCTGTCTCAGTTGTTCCATTACTCTGAGTAGCCTGGTTTATTCCAATAGGCATTTGGTCATTTAACTGCTCTGAGTAGGGGTCTCCTCTACGATTGCAGGAAAGGTCTGAACTGGATTCACTGTAGGGGCCTGCCTGAGGCCCCTCTGGGAGTTTCCCAAAGACTGAAGCAAAGTATTAACTTGTCTGTCCCTTGTTGATCTACATTCATTGGTCCAGTGTCTTCCCTTACCACACCTTCTACATACTCCTGAAGGAAGGGGCATTCTGTTGCCATTGTTCCTTGAAGAAACATTGTTTCTAGAAGTGCCCTGTTTACAGTCCCTTTTCAAATGTCCTTGCTTTCCACATCCAAAACATCTGACATTCCTCAAACCTCTTGAAATTGCTTCTCCTACCCACATATTATCATGATCATGAGCCTCAACATTAACCGTGTCTCTAATCCAATCTTCCAAGGGTGCAGATCTCGCCTTTAACGGCCTGATTATTCTCTTGCATGCTTCATTTGCATTCTCAAAAGCCAAAGATTCAATTATTATCTGGCTAGCTTCTGAATTTGGGACCATTCTCTTTACTGCTGAAGTCAGTCTTTGTAAGAAATCTGTGAAAGATTCTTTTGGGCCCTGTATAACCTTTGTAAATGACTCAGTTTTCTTCCCTGGTTCCTCAACTCTGTCCCATGCATTCAAGGCTGCCATTCGACATAGAATTAGAGTTTGCATATCATATAAACATTGTGTTTGTACTGCAGCATATTGGCCTTCTCCAATAAGCTGATCCTGGAAGATCTGTATACCTCTACCCCTACATTGTTTTGCTATGTTTTTAGCTTCCTCTTTGAACCACATTTGCCACTGGAGCTGCTGTCCGGGTTCCAGAACCGCCTGTGCCAGCTCCCGCCAGTCTTGTGGTATAATCCTATTATAAGTTGACCAGGAGTTTAACATTTGCTTTACATATGGAAACTGCATGCCATTAAGATAGATATTGCTTCCTTAAACCTTTGTAAGTCTAACATTTCAACTGGAGTCCAAATGTTTTTTGTATTCACTTGACCAGGTTGCTGTTGTATGGTTACCGGATAAATTAAGGGTGATTGTGTGAAAACAGGCCTTCTTTCTGTAACCTTATAATCCAATCCTGAAACAACTTCACTGTTAATTTCTTCTGTCTGAATCTGAATTTCTCTATAATTCATTTTAACAGGTTTAACAGGTTTTTCTAAAATTTTTATCCTGGCATTTAAATTGACTATCTTTTTAAATGGTAAAATAAGGATAAGAAGAATAATAATGTACATAATTCGATCAACATTAATCTTCTCATATAGTTGTTCCATTACCATACTGCCTAAAATTTCAAACAAAGCCCAATTTTCTTCCAATGTACACATAAAACCCATTTTTTTTAAATGTGGAAAAAAATCTCTTTTAAATAGTTTCCTTTAAAATATCTGATATAAATGACTTACCAATTCTGCATAGAACAGTAGAAATCCGAGGGAATTTTAAGACAGCTACCTAGCGTCCGAGGTGGGAATCCAGAGAGAGAGAGAGAGAGAGAGAGAGAGAGAGCGAGCAAGAAAGTGTAGCCACTTTCTGGCTAAAAGCTTGAATCCAACCACTTCAATGTTCCCGTTTGAGCCGAGTAGAGCCTGGGCTCTGGCTTCCTTAAGCTCCTACCGTCCACGTGTGCTGGTGTTTCAGCCAAAAGCAGCCTATCTACAGTTGTGGTAGCTCCTGCAGGCCTGAGTTGTTCGTAGCACTGGCTTTTTAAGCAAGTAACTCCAGCTGAGGTGGTAACCGCTTGTAGCTAAGGCAGGTTGGGCCTGAGTCCTAAGCTGAGCTAGGCCCGGGTTAGGCCGGAGCTAGGCCAGAGCTCTGGAGCTAGGGAGCCGGGCCGCCCAGGTGGGAAGCCAGACCCACTGCCAAGGCAAGCGGTTTTTTAATGAATTCTTGCCACGTTGGGCACCAAATGTAGATGTAACTGGCTTGTTAAATAAGAAACACAGAACCAATTGCAGAGTTAAAAACCACGAGGTCAGAGCAAGAGCGGAAAACCTTACCCTTCACTGCTTCTGCTGTTCTTCCTCTCCGCAAGAGAGCTACCTCTCTGTGTCCTATCTTTTTTATAGAATTTCTGTTCTGTTTTCTCATTGGTTGTAAACCCAGCCACATGACCTCCTCATCACTGCCTGTTTGTACAGACCTCCAGGTCTTCTATGGTTGCTATTGAGATTAAAGGCGTGGGTCTGCCATGCTGGCTGTGTCCTTGAACACACGGAGATCTACCTAGCTCTGCCTCCCAAGTGCTGGGATTAAAGGCGTGCACCACTACCACCCAGTTTCTGCTCTGGCTTGCTCTGACCTCAAGGCAACTTTATTAACATATAAATAAAATCACATTTTAATACAAATAAAATATCACTATACTCTGGTTCAAATGGGAGTTCCGGGGCAGATGGGAGCTGGGGGCTCTCTGGTCCAGATGGGAGTTCTGGGGCGGGATGGAATACTGGACACTGGTCTCTAAGTCTCCAGAAGTGGCTGGGGTCTCCAGCAGATGGGTGTGGGGGTGAGGCGTTGAGGTTGTAGTGTCCACTGGAGGGTCTCTCTGGTCCAGATGGGAGTTGGGGCTGGTCTCTGAGTCTCAGGAAGTGGCTGGGGTCTTGGGCTAATGGGTGTGGGGGTAGGGTGTGGAGACTGCAGGCAGGGTCTGCCTGCAGTCTTGGGAAAAGGGGATCCTTCCCACAGGGCCCACCAATTGGCAGGAAACTGGGGCCAAGTTGCAAACCTGTTAATTTATACAGTTAATATATGGTAAAAATAAAAATGTTCTATTAATGTATAGGATTCTCATGAAGTGCAGAAAGGCATGGGAGTACATTTCTGTCGTTGAACTTGAAATGGCTGTGGTGTCTAGTATAAAGTGAATCAGTTAAGTGTATGTGTGGATATGTTCCAATATGGGTAGTAAGAGTATCTAAAATGGTAAAAATCAAAATCCTCAAAGAGATATAAACACCTGTTAAATACTTAACATGCAAATATCTGGCAGATGTTAAATGGAGTGGCAGATGTGACAAGCAGTTCAAAGAAGAGTAAAAAATAGAAACAGGAATACTGATTAGGAACATTGAGGTGACTATGTAAATTGAGGCAAAACTAGAGTCTGAGGCATAACCTGGAGTTGCATCCCATGGGAAGAAGTTTTCCACTGACACATAGATCTTTTCAGAATATAAACAGAGTTCCCATAAAAAGGGGATGTAACCAGGTGGGCTTGCAGGCTTGCCTGTAATTCCATCCGTGAAAGGCTAAAAGTAAGATAGGATCTCTCAAGCAAGGTGGCTAGTAAGACTCTCTGTATTGGTGAGTTCTAGCTTAGATTGAGAGATCTTGTCTCAGTAAATGAGATAGAAGAGTGAACAAGGATGATTCCAGACATCAACTTCAAGACACACACACACACACACACACACACACACACACACACACACACACACACACACATGCGCAACATGCGCACATGTGTATACACAACACACATATGAAAAGGTGAGCCGTTTCCTAATATGGGCATTTCTGCACTGAACATCAGAGCTCAGTGGACACTAGTGAGATCATAAAGTCTATGTTGTAACAAAGACCTCTGCTGATGAGCAAGGATAAATATATGGGTAGTTAAGAGGGTTGGTTATTTTGAGAGACCTAAGGCCAGAAGAGAGGTGGAGCTGAACCAATCCCATCTAACAAGCACCATGGCCGGGAAAAGGCGAAGGCGGAACATTTCCCGTTCCACAAGAGCCAAACTTCAATTTCCTGTTAGCCGGGTAGACCGCTTCCTGCGAGAGGGGAACTACTCCCGGCGCCTGAGCTCATCTACACCTGTGTTCCTAGCTGGTGTACTGGAGTACCTGACCTCTAACATCCTCGAGTTGGCTGGTGAGGAAGCCCACGTGAACGGCAAGAAGCGCATCAGCCCAGACCACGTCTATCAAGTGGTACAGAACAATGAGCAGCTCCACCAACTCTTCGAAGAGAACAACAAATCTGTGGACGATGAGATACCAGAAACCGAGGAGGACTGATGATACCTGGGTCTCAGAGGCTGGAGAGTCCACTACCCCTTCAGCCTCAACCAGTCACTGGGTCTACTAGCTGGGGTGCTAATCAGACTTGCTATTAAAGCATCTAAACTGAAACCAATGGTTCTGACTCCTTTTGGTTTGTCATTTTGAGATAGAGAAACACCCAGGAGGGTGGTGGTGGGTTTGGAGGTGCGGTCAGTATGGGGGATTTGATTTCCAGGGGAAATTTCTAATGGGAACTGTGTGGGCAGTGGTCTTGGTGGGAGGGGTGGTCAGGAGAGAAAGGGTTCCTTGTGAGGTGGGAATACGGGTGGCCCTGGTGGGAGGATTTGGCTGTGGTAGAGGGCAGAGACGCTGTCCTGGGAGGTTGTGGGCATGGAAAGGCTTTGGAACCTCGGGGATTTGGCATCAGCCTCCCAGGCATATTGGATTCTCAGTGCAATACTGCTAGCTGGGGAGGGGTGGATGAAGACACGGACTGTGGTCGGAAAGGCTTCTTCGGAAGTAAGATCTCAGGTCAGAAGACGATGGCAGTGGGATAGGGGAGACCGTGGAGTGTGGCACACTGTTGCCATGAGCTTCAAGCGTCACAGAGCACTAACAGTGATGGTGAAACCAGAAGAAAATATACAAAATAGGAAATGTAGTCTGTGTTTTCTTTTAGATTTTTTAAATTTTTTGCCTTACTCTAAAAGGATTTATACACGGAAGAGTAGATACAGTACTAAGATGTTGGGTGGAATACATGTACATATGCTTCTATATTCTTTTCTTTTTCTTTCTCTATTTTTTCCCCTTGGGATAGGGTCTCCCTACATACTCCTGGCTGTCCTGGAACTCACTCTGTAGAGCAGGCTAGCCTTGAACTCACAGAGATTGGCCTGCTTCTGTCTCCCAAGTTCTGGGATTAAAGTCATGTGCCACCAGTTTTGGGCATACTGATAGACTAACAATAGAATATAAATGTTGCTATCTGATCAACATGAAATTCAGGCAGAACATTAATGAACTTATAAACTTCTTCAGTTGTGAACATGGTTGCCAATGTCATTCTCTGAAGGAGGCTCTGGGTTGTCAGGGTCTATGTCATAGAGCAGTGCAGTAGCATCAGAGGCTGAGCCTGTGTTTAAGAGTTTTTATGTATTGCGCATAAATTCTGCCTCTGATGTTTCACCGAAAGTGCATGGAATTCTTATTAATACTTTTAAGTGTTGCTGGCGCTTAGCACTGGGACCCAAATCAAGTATGCCAACAATCTATGCCCCTGCTTGTGAGTGTTCACATTGGAAGTTTCCACTGTTCATCAGGTCCTGAGAGGCTGCTGCTGGCCTTTTAGACAGAACTTCTCAGAGGCGGTCTAGTCAGCTTTCACAACAGAATCAGCGCATCGATTTCTTTCAATGTGATCTTAGATGTTCCCTGTTTTCTCTGGCCAGTGACTTCTTTATGTGTAGCTTGGAAGATAAGAATCCCCCCTCTTTAGTTTCTTATAAATAGCTGCATCTGTGTCCTTTCCTGTCCCCACATGCTCAGGCTACTTTTCCGAAGGCAGCTAGTTGTGCCCGGTGCTCAGGTGCCTCTCGGGCATTGGGGCTACTAGCTGTGACTACCACCCTGTACTGTCCAAAGGATGGGATAGGAAAGTAATATGCAGAGGACAGAGGCACAGGGATATGGGTACACTGGGCAGGCCCTGCTCTCTTCTTTGCTCCTTCTGCTGGTTCTCTTTGCCTGGCTTAGAACTAGAAAAACATGGCTTGGCTTTGATGTATTTACAGGAATATTAACAGAATGAAGTGCCAGAATTGTGCTTATGGCTCTGGAAGATGTACTTGCAAAACTCCAAGACAGCTTCTTGCCACATAATCTCCTATAATATTTGTATGTACTGAAACCCCACTCCCAAGATTTCTACCACACACATTCATCATCCCATGGAGAGCTAGGAAGCATACTTTCTTCCTTTTTTTAAGCCTCATAAAATGTCAATTTATTTTTTAAATTTTTTAATTAACTTGCAAGTATTAAGTTTCATTATGACATTTTCAAATATATCTTATTTTTCTTGATCCCCCAGATCCTCCTCTTCTCCATTCTCCATGTTCATGATAGATCAAAAATTAGCCAGAGATGACTAAAACATAAGTCTCTGGGGTTCACTGGTGACTTCTAATAATTTTCACAAGTAGACAATCAGGTGAGAGTGCATAATAAATATATAACTGTATATAATAGTAATAGAAAAATGTTATGCACAATAAAATAATAAAACTAATGTAAAAGGATTATTTTGGCCAAGAAAAGTTCTAATTGTAATGACTAAGCATATTTTCAAAGACAGATATACTAATTTCTAGGTGTGTATATTTTTAATAAAGCTACATAGAAAAGTGCATCCTCATTCAAAAATTACTCTTATAAGATAGTTAACAAAAATTTAAAAAGGAAGATGCAAAGTTGTTATTTTTTTAAAATTTACTGAAATAACAACTGCTAACACTATAATTTTATTGCCTAATATCATGAGGGAACTCACCAACTGAATCATGATAATTAGAAGTGGGGCTCTAGAAATTTCCCATATAACTGAGAACTTTAATACTTCTGCTCTCCAGTGTCTGATATTGGTTCCCGGATGACCCTTGTAGATATGAAGATCCAATTCATGCTCAAGTCCATTACATATAGTGGTGTTATATTTACTTATAGTATACACCTATATTCCCCTATATTTTGTCTCAATTTATTTTATTTGAACAGGGCTTTGCTACATTGCCTAAACTAATCTCCTATTTGTGAGTTCAGGTGATCCTACTGTTTCAGCTTCCTAACTATCTGAGCTACTATAGGCACACACTACCACACTTTGCTCTTGCCTATAATTCATGCCAGCTCTAAGTCATTTATAAAAACACAATGGAAATGGAATATAAATAGTTTTTATTCTAGATCGTTTAGGGAAGGATGACAAAGAATTATACTTCTTCAGTAAGATGACTTTTTCTACCATTTTTGATCTTCATTTGGTTGAATTGTAGATGGAGAACCTGTACATAAGCAGTCCTAACTATACTTACATTAACACTATTTTCCCTACTCAAGTTAACATAGACAAGGCTAAGCAACTCTTTTGCTTTGATGTTTTTGGCTGTGACTTGTCAATCCTGACATTGAAAATAAAGCTATTTGTTTTTGTTTTTGTTTTTGTTTTCTTCGAGACAGGGTTTCTCTGTGTAGCTTTGGAGCCTGTCCTGGATCTCACTCTGTAGACCAGGCTGGCCTCGAACTCACATAGATCTGCCTGCCTCTGCCTTCCCAGTGCTGGGATTAAAGGCGTGCGCCACCAATGCCTGGTTTAAAGCTAATTTTTCTAGCATCACTCTTATAAGTTGAAAGAACAAATCTTTTGTTTCCAATGTTTCTTTGGAAATCTTAAAGACAAGTTTAGTCATGAAAGATAACATGGATTTTTTATTTTACTGCATTTTTTGTTTTGGGTTTGACTTTGGAAGGCAAAATTAAACAATTGCTAGGAGGTGTGAGTTGTACCTTGGCTACCTATTAATTAAAGTGAAAATACTTAGAGAAGTATAAAAAAGACCTGAGCATATTTATAAATGTAGGCCTTGCACCTTTTTTTGGTTTTAAAATGAATAGTTAAGGGCATGGTCATGTTAGGAGGAAAACCCTCACTGTGATCAGATATTCAACCTTTGCTGTTTGGCCAAGATTATACAAAACATATGTTAGACTGAATAATGTCTCCTCCAGAAATATTCCGGTTCTGACCTCTGGAATTTGTAAATGACACTTTATATGGAAAAGAGAAGTTTATGGATAATGAGACTGACTGCCCAAGTTTGTTATGACACTCAGGTAGGACTTTAAGGTTATGAAGAAAGAAAGAATCCAGTTTGAGGACTACAGAAGCAAGATGTAACACTTCCGGCCTTGATGATGAAGGAAAAGGGCAGAAGCCAAAGAGTGTAGCTGTAGAATCTGGAAAAGCCCAGGAAATAGATTCTCCCAGGGTGGGAGTATAGTTATTTATTTCCCAAAGTATAAGAAAATAAACGTGTTCTGTGTTAAACTACTAAAACAAGGTAATTTGTTACAATAGTCATAGAAAACCGATATAGATAATGTTTTAGCAATTCATGTAAGAGCAGATTAGTCCCCCCCAACTGTCATTTTCAGGGGAGAAAACCAGTTTTTAGGTTTGCTTTGATAAAGAAGCCATGGGTTCCTTTTGACAGTCTTATTAATACATGTGATAAAGGTTGCATTGCAGCTTGAACTCTTAGCAACTGTTATTACCTATATAAGACCTGTGCAAGATTAGGCCATCAAAATTTCATCATGGAAGGGGCAAGAGGCCCCTCCCATCCCTGAGGGCTTATAGGCAGTTAGCAGGCAGTTGAGCAAGATGAAAGAAAGATCCAGAAGCTAAGCAATACAGCTGTGGAAAACAGCTTCATGAAATCTCCTCCCTCTGAGGTGATGCTGGCAGTTAACTGTTGCTGGGGAGGGGGAAATTACCTTAGGGGTTTAGGTGCTGGTAAGTTAACCTGTGGCACTGTAAAATAATTCTTAATTCATTGGATTACATACACACAAAAATATTTGGCAAAATTTTAGTACCTCTTTGTGTTCCTTTTTTAGATTTCTTTTTTCTAGACCTTTTACAGTTTTCTATAATGCTCAAATTTGTCATTCACCATTTTTCTCTTATTATATTCTAGAACAGCAAATCACTGTACTTTAGGGCAGAAACATTATCTTTTTGCCCTTAAAAAGATTCCTAACACTTGGAAAGCTGAAGCAGAAGGATTGCCATGAGTTCAACAAAGACAGTCTGGAAGACACAATTTCAGGTCAGCCTGAGCTATAGTATGAGACACTGTCTCAAAAAATAAACCTTATTATTTTGAGATTCCTAGAAGAATTTCATCCACACATTATAACTTCTGCTTATTGCGGTTGCTGAAAAAAAAAGAACAGTGGTGGAAAAGTATTAATTTCTGTCCTTTTCATCAGACTTAGTAGGTCTCGTGGGCACACCTAATGCATCCCTACACCACTTACTTCCCTTATCCACTTTCATAATGTGGCAGAAATGATCGTATTCATTTACAGACCCAAAGATAGAACCTCTCTGTAGTGTGAGACCCAAAGATAGAACCACTCTGTAGTGTGGGTGTTATGTTTAGCAGTCCATTCCCAGTATTATATCTTACTTTGCAATTATCTTTAAAAAAACACACTGACTATCAGATCTTTAGTTTTCTAAAAACCCCAGAAATACTGATCAAAATAACCCACTACCATATCTTACAGTAATTCAAGAGAACAATGATTAATTTTCTCTCAACATAAATTGAAGCTTTTGATAACCTTAAATATTTGGTATGAGTCATTTCTGCTCATTTGATCATGAACATGTATATTTTAGGAAAACATTTCTGAGAAACTTAATATGTATGTTTGTATTATTATGCGTAGCATTGGAAATTCAGAAAAGACATACTTACTTACATTAAACTCCTAAATCTAGACCTATTTATTAAAGATTTTAAAAATCAGAAAATTCCTAGTCAAGCTCTCAAATAGTTGTTCTCTTGAATGCCATGAAACTTGTAATAGATTGAAATTTAATGTGTTAACTGATCCATTAATGAATAAAATGACTGGAAGACCAAATTATTTGTTGGCTATCATCTAATGAGTAGATTTTCTGTAAACTATGGCTACAACTAGAAAAATGCCCAGATCCTAAACTCAAATCTTCTACTCTTTCTACCAGTCATAGAAATCATTCAATTGACATGGTGGTATATACCTGTAATCCCAACACTTAGGAGGTGGAGGCAGGAGGACCAAGGATTTGATTGTCCATAGCTACATAGTAAGTTTTTGAGGCTAGCCTGGGTTATGTAAGAGCCTGTCAAAAAAAAAAAAAAAAGCCATCCTTTCTAACAATACCAAACCAATAGAAACATAAAATTCACATAAAGACATTTAAAAATTTGTAAATAAGTGTATCCTATTGACATTCTGGATTCATCCATGAGTCAAGAAGAAAATTACTGGGCAGGCTTTTACTGTGCATAATGTGTACTTGTCAACAAGATCTGCCTTTTATATGGTTCTATGGTCATCTTTTCCTATGTTGCAAAGTGTTTAAAAGACAATTCTCAGAAAGGATAAAATCATGTCACTCATAAATATGCTATTTATTTATTCATGAGGGTAATGACATATATACAGGATTCAGTACAGGAATGTTGACCAGAAATACTGAACTAAATATATAATTAGAGAAAAATTATTTTATTATATTTTTGAAGAGAAAACTATTGACACTTCAGTATAGATTGCATTCTTGATTTATATCAGTGACTTGACAAACATTAGGGCCTGAGACAGCCATAGGAGTTGCATTGCCCCAGAATTCAGCGATGCAGCAATAACTATGGATATCATCTCTTCTTTTGGACTGAGGCAGTATAATTGATGATGAGATGTTCCAATCTAGTAAGACATTCAGATAGTTGAGTTTCAGAGCTTGTCCAGGGCCATTGGAGCCCCATTCTTTGACAAAAGCACAACACAGCTCAGAAAGGCATGTTTTAATGCCATCAGCGAATGCTGTCACAGACTTTACATCTATAAATGTGCTTCATGTTCTCTCACATTATGAGTGTTTGTGAGACATCTAAGAGCAAATGCACCATAGGGATTATGAACATTCTGTATAGAGCTGGGAATAGATATATAAAGTGGAGAGATAAAATGGGAACGAGGCAGATTCTTGGGTATTTTGAGCCACATGTCCTTGCAGCTGTGGTAAAAGTTTCTGTGCACATGCCAATACCCCACTGTGAGCACATGCCCTAGCATACATTACAGTGTTTTCTTTTCCTTCTTAGGGCTTTTGCCTGTGCCAGAGAAGATAGCTTAGGTACTGCTGGGCACTGTGTGAAAGATAATATCCATTGGATCAGTTCAAAACTAAGAGAAGTGGCAGTTAATGGACACAACTTCAGACTGGATCCTTCACATGGATGACTGGGATCCAGTCTAGATGAGCCTCTGTGGATTCCCAGTAGGCATGAATACCATGCAGTAAGTAGAGCAGTGACCAGCTTACTGATGACTCTGTTGGTCTTGTGGCTTTCCCTCCTTCGTCTTTCCCAACTCCTTCATTCTGTTTTCTTGGCCTACCTTCCAAATGAACTTTTTTGTCTCCAGCTATGCTATTGGAGAATAGTCTCTGAATAGAGATGATACTTTGAGCCATGGTATGTGTAACTGTGAAAAGGCAACTAATTTCATCCCAGAATAAATTCTGTAAGATGTATGTGGTGAAAGAATGAGTGCTTTAGGCTATGGAAAGAGAATGAAGTTTTGCACTAAGCTGGATGGGAAGCAATGAAAGATTTATTTTTTTGGAGAGTTTGGTAAGATTGAACAAGAACACAGTTGTAGTTGTTTTTTCACAAGTGCATTGGATAGGTAGAGGCTGGCTAGTAGAGGGTACTCGAATTAGTGATTTTAGAGGTGTTGATTGGAAATCATTAATAACTTACTCTTACTGTGTCATTTCTACTATATTTGTTGAAAGATGAATAAACTAGGATACATAGGTCTAACTTTATAATACAAGGGTTTTTTTTGAACTTTGGTGACTTAACAAATTCATCTATTTGATCAGGTCACACTAGAGATAATATGTTAGTCAAACACATTTCATAGCCTCTGGAGGAAGGGAACACAACTTTATTATATTGCTTGTTTCCAGAACCAACTGCATTTTAGGAATTAATTTAAATACAATAGCTCAATTTCCTACCTTTTTAGAGACAAATTAGGAGAATGAGTTGAAGGCTAGCCTTTTATGTTTGTATGTAGTCCTTTATGTGAGCCAATATTATAACTTTCAGTTACATTGTCAATCCCAGGTTTTTACATGCTTCCTCACTTGTGCATACATACACAAAGATCTTCAAAATTTCTAAAATGGACTACATTGAAATGCTGACATAGTGAGAGTATGGGTTATCGTTTCCTTTTATATATGTGTATATATTATGCCTTTATACTAAGTGTAAGGTTTTTAGAGGGAGGTGGGGAGGGTTGGCGCCCAACGTGGCACGAATTCATTCGGATGAGGACACAGAGGCTTCCAGTCTGAGGAAACAGAATCAGCTGAGGAACTGGTGAGGTGAGGTGGCTGTGGCTTGTTCTGCTTCTCTGATCTTCCAGCATTCACACCAATACATTACTCCAGGTTTATTTTCATTAATAAAACCTTTTAAGATTCCTGCTACATCGGTGAACCCACATGAGCTACTGGATTTGGCTGATGGTCTTTGTCATATTCACTTGGACATGCCCAGTCCTGACAGAGAAGTTTATTCAGCCAACAAATGGTGAAAAGAGAAAACCAATTGATATTGTAAATGGAATTTCTACGAGTTAAGCAGTGTAGTTACATTAATCTTAACTTTATAGATGAAGAAAACTGGAGCTATCATTTAAGAAATTTCAAATGACTACATATTCAATTAAAGGCTTAAAATATAAATGTGTATCTTCACATAATAAGTACTGAAGCAGTGTTCCCATATTTAACTAATTGTTCAGCATAACAGTGTCACTAAGGATCCAGAGCTTTACATTTTCATCTCTCTCTTTTGACTTGTTATTGGAGTCTCCCTTGTTGATTTCAAGATGACTGTGTATCTATTATATAGTTCTGTACTAATAAAACACTGTATATGTATGTAAAACCAAGTAATTGCAAAGGAGGCCTTGAACTTGAAAAAGGCAATGAGGGGTTTATGTGAGGGTTTGGAGGCAGAATAGGGAAGAGGGAAATGATGTAATTATATTATAATCTCAAAAAAATAGAAAGAATTTAACAAATGCCACAGGGGCCAGAGAGATGGCTCAGCGGATAAGAACACTGGCTGTTCTTATAGAGGACCCAGGTTCAATTTCCTGCAGCCACAGGCAGTTACACCTACCTATCTGTAACTCCCTTCCCAGGGGGATCAGATGCCCTCTTTTGTCTCTACAGGCACTGTACCCATGTGTACATGTAATACACAGACATAGTGCACATATGTTCAGGCAAAACACCCATACACATTAAAGTAAAATTTAAAAAATACCACAAAATATAGTGATCAAAAATAATAATACTCCTTTCTTTTGCACATGGTTGTTTGCAATCTGTTCATAGTCTCACCAGGCTCAGCTCTTCTTTGCTAAACATGGGGTCGACTGAGCCAGCTTAACTAGGGCCTGGCAATTTGGTGTTCTTTCACATTGGTTGCTTAGCTGTGGCCGAGAAGTGGAAGCTATGATTCCTTTCCATGTAGACTTTTCCTTAACTGAATGGTTCATTCTCATAATTTATTCTCTTTCTCCTTTCTCCTTCCCTGCCTTCCCCTACCTTCCTTCTGCTCTGCTACTCCCCTTAATCCCGGTGCTGGTGCAAACCCAGAACATTGCAATCCTTCTCAAAGTATGGCATCTAGGTCTTAAGATTCCGATTTTCAAGAGACGTAAGTTGGAAGTTCTTTAAGTCAGGATCTCTTCACGGTGCCCAGGCTGGCAGGCTAGAGCTCTCTCTATAGGTCAGGCTGGATTCCACCTCCTAGTCTCCCTGCTTCTGCTTTCTGAATTCTAGGATTATAGTCTTGTTTCACCACATCTAATAAGTTTTCTGTTCTAATATGTACCCTAGAAATCAGGAATTATGTTTGCCATACTTTTTAAGGAGTCACATGATCTCAGTTCAAATAAGAAAGAAGAGCTGGTATGGTGGTACATGCTATCTGTAATCCCCAGTATTTGTGAGGCTGAATGAAGGAGAAGGTTACAAAGTAAATTCAAGGATGTCCTCGGTGATCATTTTTGTTCTATCTAAGCTCTCAAGAAATTGGATGATCCCTATCCACATAGGCAAGGGTGGACCTCCTTTAGTCTAATGATTAAAATGCTAATCACTTGGAAAAACACTCTCACAGACACACCCAGAAATAGTGTTTTTACCAGCTATCTGGGAATCCCTTAGCATTGACATATAAAATGAACCATCACAATCGAGTCTAAGCTAGGCTAGGTCAATCTTGGCTAAGCATCGTCAGGAATATAGTCAGCTTGTTAGTTGGGGATGACTGATTTATCATGGCTGTGTCTGAAAATACCCTCTTCTGTGTGGTCTCTACTTCCGAAGTAGGCTACTGTGGTGATGGCAAGGCTCTGAAAGAGTCCAAGGATAGAAACCTGCAAAGTCTCTTTGGTCTAGGCATAAAACCAAGCTGATTTATGTCAGTTGGTATATGTTTTGTTTCCACAGAGCACAATTGAGAAGCAATTGAGAGACAAGAGTAAACACCTTCCATGATAACACACCTGCCGAGTTAGCACTATTGAGTAGAACATTTTCACTTTAAATGAATAGAAACCAGCTTTCTCTAATCATTAGCCTGGTAGTTTTTCCTACAAAAGCAACACTACATCTTCTCTCCCTTTTCACGACTTATCTTTATATACTCACAAACAACTAGCCTGTCTCCTTTTCCATCTCATTCTTTATAGCCTTTAGCCATATCTCTAATGGCATACTTGTCATCTTAACTATCCAAGCTTCTTCATATGAGGGTCTAGAGTGGTTGAGAACACTTGCTACTCTTGCAGAGGACCTAGGTTTGGTTCTGAGCAGACCCATCTTGTCTTACAACCATCTGTGACTCCAGTTCCAGGTGATTAAATCCCCTCTTCTGACTTCTCCTGGTGCCAGGCACATATATAATGCACATAAATATATACATGTAGGCAAAGCACTCATACACTTAAAATAAATAAACCTTGAAAATAATTTTAAGAACTTCTTCATATGAGATAAAAATATACATGTTACTTTTTTCATAAAATGTAGTATTCACAATTGAACTTATTTTGTCACAATTGGAAAGTAGTGGAGATATGTCTTATTTTGGCTTTGATCATATCCCTATGATTTTGCTTAGGTGCCCAAATGTGAATTTTGGAGAAGCTGAATTGCATAGTTGATTTATACTGAAAGATGGTATAGTAAGTTCTTCTACATCCAAGACTTCCAATCTTTATACCTGGAAAATAGCACACATGTATATATAATTTAAATTATTTAATTTAGTTTTAACTGATACATAAAAATTATGAATATATGGGATACCATGTGATGGTTCAATATATGTATACAGTGTATAATATTTAGAACAGAGTCAGCGTATTTACTCAAATTTATTTGTTATTTCTTTATTGTGAAAACATTCAAAATAATCTCTTATTTTAGGAAGTACATATTATCAGTATCTATAGTTACCATCCTGTGCAACAGCATGCCAGAAATTCCTACTCCTCTATGATTATAACTTATTGTTCATCCTTTGGCAAGTTAGTTCCCAGCTCACCCTCACTGCCACCTTCCCATTATTCTCCACAGCCTATTGTAGCCGCCACTCTTGTCTCAAGTTCTGTGAGGTCAGTGTTTTTAGATGCTACATATGAATGAGATCATCTGTTACCTTTCTTTCCCTGTCAGGGTGTTGTTATTTGATATAACTACTTACAGTTTCATCTGTTGTCACAAATGACAGGATTTAATCCTCTTTATAGCCAAATAGAATTCATTTTTATGTAATATATATGTGTATATATATACATACACACACACACACACACACACACACACACACACACATGCACACATATATATTCATCAGTTAGCAGACGTGCAGACGTGTTGATTCCCTGTTTGGGCTCTTGTGAATAGTGCTGCCTTAAGCAAGGACGGGCAGATAACACTTAGCATCTACTCCTACTTCCTTTGTGTATAAAGCCAGTAGTAGGATTGCTAGATCCTGTAGTAGTTCTGTTTTCACTTTTTGAGTCACTTACTGCCTTCCAATATATCTGTACTCCTTTGTAGTATAATTTTAAATGTTTAAAGGAAAGACTAGATATTCTTATTATATTTCCTTTTCTTGGATTCACACTTAAGGTAATATATTGTTAAAATAAAAGTCTGAATCATGACATTCTTAGGTCTTTAAGGTTTTTTTTTTTTAATAACTTTTAAGCTTTGTCCCAGCTATCATCAGTCTGTCTTCATCCAAAAGTTGACAACTTTGATATTACTAAGGACCAATGTCAAAAGCTTTGCAACTTCTAGAAACATCTTAGCCAGAAAAACATTGCTTAACTAGTTGTGAACCCATGTCCTTACATTAGCACCTTTCCAGTTTCTTAAATTGTCCATAAAGTTACTATGAAAGGTGATCTATTTGTCTGTTTTTGTTCTTTCATTTTATTTTCTTTTTGGAATTTTTTGGCGATAGGGTCTCACTTTGTAGCCAAGGCTTGCCCAGAACTCCCAGCAATCCTCCTGCCTCTGCTTTCCAGAATTCTGGGATAACAATCATAAGCTACAATGCCCAGTTTTCTCTTTGTTTCTGTTTTGTTTACTGGAGGCCTTGCTGATAATGATACACTAATGTTTATAATGTCCATACATTTACTAATTATAGGTACCATTTTGGACTTTAATTCAAAATTTTGGTAATATATCTTATTAAATAGGATCAGAAAATAAATTAATAACTACCTACTTCTTTGCCTGATTAACCAAAGTTTTACATGACATGTTTACTTTAGATATGTCTCTTTTTTTCTTTTTAGAAATAAAATTTCTGTGAGGGGGAGTACCTTGTGAATCTTCCTTGTAGTGATTTCAGTATTTATCACTGTAATTGATTTATGAATGTAGAGTACTATATGTGCTGATTCTCTAAGTCTTGACCTTTATCACATTTTAGCTCTTGAGTCATATTGAGATAGGACACAGTTTCATGATTTCTGTTCTTCTCTGTGACTGTAACACTGTCATTTCTCCTTGATTTGTGTGACTTCCTTGGCATCAGGTTCTTTTAAAGCAAAAGTGTTAATGATTGTTTTTCTAATCTATCTCCTTAGAAGTTTAGAAAATTGTCTTGGTTTCGTAAAACACTGACAAAAGCAACTTAAGTATATAATCCTTCACAGTAGGGTAGTCAAGACAGCATTAGCTTGAAGCAACTGGCACTCTATATCCACTTAAGAAACAGAGACGAAGATGAATTCAAAAGCATAGGAGCTTAGTTAGGACTGTGAGAAGACAGGAAAAGTAGGTACAGAGAGTAGCTGAATGTGAGGACGGAGCTGAAGCTGTGTAGATAGAAGTTTGTTATAGAGAAATAAATAGACGAAAGAGCATGGTATATGTAGATTCTTTTTGCTCAGATAACCCCTTGCTGGATGTAGTGTCTTCCCCAGGACTCTGGGAGGAATCTTCTCAGGGCAGGCCCTTGGGAAAATTCTGTTATGTTGGTTTTCAGTTGGTAACACTATCACTGGGGGCAGGCTTTGAGATTATACAGCATTACTCTACTTCCAGTAAGCTTTCTCTTTTGTGCTTTATTTGAAAATGTGATTACTCAGCTTCCTGCTCTGGCCACCCATGCCTGCTGCTGACATGTTTATCTGCCATGATGGGATCCCCCCTTCTTACTCTTTATTCTTCTCCCATACAATACATCCCAACCACAGCTTCCTCTCCCTCCCTTCCTCCTAGTCCTCCTCTACACCTTCCCTCTCCCCAAGACTCACTGCTCCTCCATTTCCCTTCAGAAAAGTGCAGGCCTCCCAGGGATATCAACTGAACATGGCAAAGCAAGATTCAATAAGACTAAACATAAATCCTCATATCAAGGCTGGATGAGGCAACCCAGTAGGAGAAAAAGGGTCCCAAGAGCAGGCAAAAGAGTCAGAGAAATCCCCACTCTCCCTGTTAGGAGTTCAACAAAAAGCCAAAGCTAAACAACCACAGCATGTATGCAGAGGGCCTAGTGCAGACCATGCAGACTTTCATACTGTTGATTCAATCTCTGGGAGCCCCTAAGAGCCCTGCTTAGTTGATTCTGTGGGCTGTATTCTCTTGGTGTCCTCCACCCCTCAGGCTCCTATAGTCTTTTCTCTCTAATGGCCTTTTATCCCTCCAGAATAGCATGTAAAAAAAACAAACAAACAAAAACAAACCTCTTTCACCACACAAATCCTGTCAGAGGCTCCAAAATAAACATTTTATCTTTTGCAGTTGATTATGTCAGGTACTTCATTATAGCCATTCAAAGATTTTTTAATACACTATATGCCAGACACCAGGGAATAATATAAGATTTTGCCTTTGTCCAATTTTAGTTTGTCAGGTATATCAATTTAGCATATGTCTTTTTAATCTAAAAATAAGAGTATTGGTAGAATGATGAAATAGGAACTCATTGAAGGCTGTTATTGAAATTTTCAGTTACTGAAAAACTTTTTTTTTTTTTACCATAGTGAGCACAGAATAATGCATTTGAAAACAAAGAAGGATAAAGAGATGGGGAGGTTTACTGAGAAATATTGGCACTGAGATGATTAATAGAGGGTAGAATGTGTCTGTCTTGTTAGCAAAGAGAGAAAGTAGCTCATTTTAGCCAGAGCGGTCTAGTGTTCATAGTATTTAGGAGGGTTTGCCATGCTTCGACATAGCTGTGGCTATGCAGCTGAGTGGAGGACCTCCGCATTGCATTCTGGATGGCTGTGAGACAGCATATTAGAGGCCCCACACAGGAGTGCAGGGACTTCCTTCATCTGACTATCAAAGTCAAAGAGTTTTCTTGGCCAGCTCAACTCACTGATGCTTCTCTCTGCCTGAGACAGGATGATAAGGAAGGAGGGAGACAAGTTGGTAGGGCAGATAGAGGAGTGTGCCCCTGCCCTCCCTCTTTCTGGGCATTGCTTGTGTCCTGGGAGGTGATTCCTAGAAACCAGTGAAGTAAGGCTTATCCATTTTCTGGCACAGACAGTATAATTTCAAAATACTCATAGAGGAGAAAACAGGTGAAAAACGTGGGCTCAGTGGGAAAGAGGAAGTGTGATCAACTTGACAAGAGTCAAGGAAAGATTCTCCAGTTCCAGTGCTGAGCAGTTGTAAGGATAACAGACTCTTTCTTGTCTCTCATTGATGAGAGAGATGAACAAGGAGGAGCTGGGAAATAGACCCAGTTAGCTTTATTTAAGTAGAAAAGCCTACTGATTGAGATCAAGCTCCTAGAACAAGAATGTTCAGGTTTCAATACCAGTACCGTTCCCTGAGCTGAGCATTACCAGGGTGATTATTGAACATCAGCGTATGAGGATAATAACACTATCTTCTTTATATTTATACTATAGTATTGACAGAATTAAGTGATTAGTGCCTGTAAAATTCTCACAATAGGCCTTCGGCATGAAATAAGCACAATGCTTTTGAGCACAAAAAAGATTACCCAGTGGCAGTCTTATGAAAGTCCTTAGGCAAGAAATTGAAGTATGTCTGGGGAGGAAAAGAGTAAAATGATTCAAGATTTCCAGGGAATATAGAGTACACAGCTATGCTGACATCATGCGGGTTGTAAACTGATGGGCCAAACTATTTGTTCTGGCAGTCTGACAACTCAATACAATATAAGTTTGTATTTCAGGAAAAGTCCTCAATTCTGAGTAAGCATCTGCTAAAAGTACTTATGATCAAGAACAAGAAATGGTAAAAGTAATGTCTTTGTCGCTAACACTTGAAGATTTTGACAGCTGGAGTGACTACTGGTACTGGTTACAGCTGTAAAACAAGACAAGCTGCGGAATATGTAAATAGACCTTGCTACTGTGTTGATTTCCTGTTTGACAGCCACCAGGGTAGAGGCCTTAGAAAATACCTCTGCAGCAACTTCATAATGGCAATGAAATAATACTTTTTTATCTTTAAAATTTCAATTTAATAAGCATTTATTGTTACATACACATATCAGGGCTATCATGTAGTATTTGTCTTTCGGAGTCTGCATTACTTTGCTTAACATAATGATGACAGGTCCCATCCCTTTTTCTGCAAATGTCATGATTTTATTTTTCTTTGTATAATTTAGTGACTGTGTAGTAGTCTGACAGTTTGAATTTTTGTTTCCTAATGACTAATGAATTTGATTTTATTTTCACATATTTAGTTGCCATTGTGATGGCTATGTGTGTGTAGTAACTTAAGTCTTATATACCTTTTTTATCATTAAGAATTTTTTTTATTCATTTTACATACACAGATCCCCCTCTTCCCTCCTGCCCCTACAGCCTCCCTCCAACCCATCCCCCATTCCCTCCTACAAGTAGGTAAGGCCTCCAATGGGGAGCCAGCAGAGCCTGGTACATTCAGTTGAGGCAGGACCAAGCCCCTTCCCCTGAACCAAGGCTGTGCAAGGTGTCCCACTATAGGTAGTGAGCTCCAAAAAACCCACTCATGTACCAGGGACAGATCTTGACCCTACTGCCAGGGGGCTCCTTAAGCAGATCAAGGTACACAACTGTCTCCCTTATGCAGAGGGTGTAGGAGCCTGCCAACAGTCAGCTGGGTAGCTGGGTAGAGGCATGCAGATTGAAGAGACAATGAAGAAGACAGAACAGAGTCGAAAGGTCTGCTGGTCAATGCCAGACAGCCCTGAGTTTATTTCACAGCCAGCTTACATACAGTTTTGAAGGACAGAGGTAGAACAATGCACAGCACAGGCATTCTACCACTGTCTATCCTGCCTTGTGTCAAGGAGCAGGTGGTTTCTTTTTCTATCTTGATGTACCTCTGGCTGGCATCAGCAGCCTGCATCTAGCTAGATAGTGTGTTCCTTCTTGTGGGCTAATCAGGATTTTCTCACAGCCCTTCAAGGAGACTCTGTGGGCTAATCAGGACTTTCTCACAGCCCCGGAGCAAGCAAGCCTGAACTCTATTGACTTGGAATAGCCTTCAGATTCAAACTGGGAAACTGAGTCAGTTGTGGGCTCCCACAGGAGGGCCTAGTCCAGGCCCATGGAGGCTCCACAAATGTCAGTCTAAAGTTAGTGAGTTCCTACGAGCTTGGTTCAGTTGTCTCTGTAGATTTTCCCATCATGATCTTGGCCTCATTTGTTCATATAATCTCTGTTCCCTCTTTTCAACTGGACTCCTGTAGCTCTGCCTGGTGTTTGGCTGTGGATCTCTGCATCTGCTTCCATGGGTTACTGGAGAAAGGCTCTATGATAGCAGTTAGGGTATTCACCAATCTGATTGCCAGAGTAGGCCAGTTCAGCACCCTCTCCACTATTGCTAGTAGTCAAAGCTGGGTTCATCCTTGTGGATTACTGGGATTTTCCCTAGCTCCTGATTTCTCCCTATCTCCATGATGTCTCCCTCTATCGTGGTATCTCTTTTCTTGCTCTCCCACTCCATCCCTGTTCCAGCTCAACCATCATGGTTTCCTTATGTTCTCATTCCTCATCCCCTACCCTCTATTGCCCCTCCCCCATCCCCAGTTTACTCATGGAGATCTCATCTATTTCCCCAGGGTGATCCATGTGTCCCTCTTTGGGTCCTCCTTGTTAGCTAGCTTCTCTGGATCTGTGGGTTGTAGTTTGGTTATCCTTTGTTTTACATGTAGTATCCACTTAAAAGTGAGAACATACCATGTTTGTCTTTCAGAGTCTGGATTACCTCACTCAGGATGATATTTTCTAGTTCCATCCATTTGCCTGCAAACCTCATGATGGTCATTGTTTTTTTTACTGCTGAATAGTACTCCATTGTATATATGTACCACATTTACACCTTTTTAATTTTGGATTTTATAGCTGATGAGACATTTTAGTGATTTGATGCTTTTGCAGAAGACCCAAATTTGGGTCTCAGCACTCACATAACAATTCACAACCATATGTTCAAAGGGATCCAATGCCCTCTTCTGACCTGCAGGCACTAGGCATTCACACATACACATAAAAAATAAACACAAAGAACTATTGTTAATTAAAGCATTCTGAGAGAGGGAGAAATATTCTTCCCTAGGGAGAGCACACCAATTGGTTCTAATAATACCAGCTGGTCAGCTCCAAAAACATTCATATGAATAACGTAATAGAGAATGAGCAGGTTGTATTTAGGAACATATATGTATATATACATACACATGCAGTAGCTAGTAATGAAAAAAGACACTATGAATTTGAGATCCATGAAGCATATGTGGGAATGTTTGGAGGGAAAAATGGAAAAGGAGAAGGATGTAATCATATTATCTCAAAAATAAAGAAACTAATGTTTTAAAATTGGGTTGGACTTAGCCTTGTGGTTCTGCTTATACAGTCTTGCATCTCCATTGTGTCCTCTGAGATCATTATCTATGAGCATCTCCTTTATAACAGAACTGCTGGTGACACATTCCCTCTCCTTGATTCTGTTTTCTAATAAGGCATCTTTCTCTTTTTTATTGAAAGATGGATGACTTTATTGTTTTTATAATTTAGGCACACATAATAAAAACATAAAAACATTGCCAGTTATTAAAGTAAATTTACAAATTCGTGCTAACAATATCTTGACCATCCTTGATGTGGTCTGATTAAGAGTCTGGCTTAATGTCTCCAGCAAAATAAACACGAGCTAGACTCTCTCAGTTTGATCTACTTCATTGGAGAAAGTATCTTGTAAAATGTATGGTAGATACTTTCTTCAGTTTTGTAAGAAAAATATATTAAAAGCTGTAGAGGCACCTGTTGAATGGATTAATGATATCAGATGTGCCTGCTCTAGAACACAGTCCTTAGACACATCCTTTGGAGTGCTTTTCTTTGTTATTTTAAATTTATTTTTTTAATTCATTTTACATACCAAGCATAGTTCCCCCTCCCTTCCCTTCTCCCACTATCCCCACCTCCCTCAACCCACCCCATCCACTCCTCAGAAAGGGTAAGGCCTCCCATGGGGTGTCAACAAGGCCTGGCATATTCAGTTGAGGCAGGACCAAGCGCCCCCCCCAACTCCACCCTCACATCAAGGCTGAACAAGTCATCCCACCATAGTGAATGGGCTTCAAAAAGCCAGCTCATGCACCAGGGATAGATCCGGGTACCTTTGCCAGGGGTACCATAAACAGACCAAGCTACAAAACTGTCACCCACATGCAAAGGTCCTATTTAAGTCCCATTTAGGTTTCCTAGCTGTTGGTCTAGTGTCTGTGTGCCCCCACAAGTTTGGGTCAGCTGTCTTTGTGGGTTTCCCCATTATGATCTTGACCCCCCCTTGTTGCACAATCCCCCTTCCCTCTCTTGGAATGGACTCCTGGAACTTGGCCTGCTGCTTGGCTGTGGGTTTCTGCATCTGATTCCGTCAGTTACTGGATGAAGGCTCTATGATGACAATTAGGGTAAACATTAATCTGATTACAGGGGAAGGCCAGTTCAGGCACCCTCTCCACTATTGCCTGGAGTCTTAGCTGGAGTCATCCTTGTGGATTCCTGGGAATTTCCTCAGCATCAGGTTTCTCCCTAACCCCATAATGGCTTCCTCTCTTGAGATATCTCTTTCATTGCTCTCCCACTCCATCCCTCCCCCAACACACCTATCCCATTCCCTCATGTTCTCATTCCCCATCCCCATCCCCTTAACACCTCTCCCTATGCTCTGTGCACCCAGAAGATCTCGTCTCTTTCCCCTTCCCAGGGTGATCCATGTATCCCTCTTAAGGTCCTCCTTGTTACCTAGCTTCTCTGGAGCTGTGGATTGTGGTCTGGTTATACTTTGCTTTACATCTAGTATCCACTTATGAGTGAGTACTTACTATGTTTGTCTTTCTGGGTCTGAGTTACCTCACTCAGGATGCTTTATTTCTAGTTCCATCCATTTGCCTGCAAATTTCCTGATATCATTGTTTTTTACAGCTGTATAATACTGCATTGTTTAAATGTACCACATTTTCTTTATGCATTCTTCCATCAAGGGTCATCTATGTTGCTTCCAGTTTCTGGCTATTATGAATAATGCTACTATGAACATAGTTGAGTCCTTGTGTTGTGGTTGAGCATTTTTTGAGTATAAGCCATTGTGGTATTGTTGGGTCTTGAGGTAGGTTGATTCTCAGTTTTCTGAGATACCACCATACTGATTTCCAGAGTGGCTGTATAAGATTGCCCTCTCACCAGCAGTGGAGGAGTGTTCCCTTTGCTCCACATCCTCTCCAACATAAACTGTCATCAGGGTTTTTCATCTTAGCCATTCTGACAGGTGTAAGATGGTGTCTCAGAGTCATTTTGATTTGCATTTCCCTGATGACTCAGGATGTTGACTAATTCCTTAAAAATCTTTTGGCCATTTGAGATTCTTCTCTTGAGAATTCTCTGTTTAACTCTGTACCCCATTTTTTAATTGGATTATTTGGCATTTTGATGTCTAGTTTCTTGAGTTCTTTATATGTTTTGGAGATCAGCCCTCTGTCAGATGTGGGGTTGGTAAAAATCTTTTCCCATTCTGTAGGCTGTTGTTTTTGTCTTATTTACTGTGTCCTTTGCCTTACAGAAGCTTCTCAGTTTCAGGAGGTCCCATTTATTAATTGTTGCTCTCAGTGTCTGTGCAACTGGTGTTATATTTAGGAAGTAATCTCCTGTGTCAATGCATTCAAGACTAGTTCTTACTTTCTCTTTTGTCAGATTCAGTGTAACTGAATTTGTGTTCAAGTCTTTGATCCGCTTGGACTTGAGTTTTGTGCATGGTGACAGATATGGATCTATTTGCAGCCTTCTACACATTGACATCCAGTTATGCCAGCACCATTTGTTGAAGATGCTTTCTTTTTTCCAATGTAAAGTTTTGGAGTCTTTGTCAAAAACCAGGTGTTCATAGGTGTGTGGGTTAATGTCAGGGTCTTCAATTCGATTCTATTGGTCCACATGTCAGTTTTTATATCAGTACCAAGCTGTTTTTATTACTATAGCTCTATAGTAGAGCTTGAGGTCAGGGATGGTGATGCCTCCAGAGTTTGCTTTATTGCAAAGGATTGTTTTAGCTTTCCTGTTTTTTGTTTGTTTGTTTGTTTTTCCATATGTTGAGTATTGTTCTTTCGAGATCTGTGAAGAATTGTGTTGGGATTTTGATGGGGATTGCATTGAATCTGTAGATTGCTTTTGGTAAGATCGCCATTTTTACTATGTTAATCCTGCCTATCCATGAGCATGGGAGGTCTTTCCATTTTCTGACATCTTCTTCAATTTCTTTTTTCAGGGACTTAAAGTTCTTGTCATATAGTTCCTTCACATGCTTAGTTAGAGTAACCCCAAGGTATTTTATGTCATTTGTGGCCATTGTAAAGGGTGATGTATCTCTGATTTCCTTCTCAGCCTGTTTGTCTATTGTATATAAGAGGGCTACTGACTTTTTTGAGTTGATCTTGTATCCTGCTATGTTGCTGAAGGTTTTTATTAGCTGTATCAGTTCCTTGGTTGAATTTTTGGGGTCACTCATGTATACTAACATGTCATCTGCAAATAGGGAAAGCTTGACTTCTTCCTTTCCAATTTGTATCCCCTTAATCTCCTTATGTTGTCTTATAGCTCTGGCTAGAACTTCAAGTACTATATTGAATAAGTAGGGGGAGAGGGGACAGCCTTGCCTTGTTCCTGATTTTAGTGGTATTGCTTTGAGTTTCTCTCCATTTAATTTGATGTTGGCTGTTGGCTTGCTGTAGATTGCCTTTATTATGTTTAGGTATGTTCCCTGTATTCCTGATTGCTCCAAGACCTTTATCATGAAGGGGTGTTAGATTTTGTTATGTCTCCCTTTTCATTTCTGATTTTGCTAATTTGGATGCTCTCTCCCTTTCTCTCTCTCTCTCTCTCTTTCTCTCTCTCTCTCTCTCTCTCTCTCTGCCTTTTGGTTAGTGTAGATAAGGGTTTGTCTAGCTTGTTAATTTTCTTAAAGAACCTATTCTTTGTTTCATTGATTCTTTGTACTGTTCTCTTTGTTTCTATTTTATTGATTTCAGCCCTCAATTTGATTATTTCCTGGCATCTATTCCTTCCAGGTGAGTTTGCTTCATTTGTTCTAGAGCTTTAAGGTGTGCAGTTAAATTGCTAGTGTGAGATTTCTTCAACTTCTTTATGTGGGCATTTAGTGCTATGAATTTTCCTCAGCATTGCTTTCATAGTGTCCCATAAGTTTGGGTATGTTGTACTTTCATTTTCATTGAATTCTAGGAAATCTTTAATTTCTTTCTTTATTTCTTCCTTGACCCATTGGTGATTCATTTGGGCTTTGTTCAGTTTCCACGAGACTGTAGGTTTTCTGTAAATTTTGTTGTTGTTGAAATGTAACTTTAAGCCATGGTGATCTGATAAGACACAGGAGTTTATTCCATTTTTTTCTATCTTGTTGAGACTTGCTTTGTGACCAAGTATATAGTCGATTTTTGAGAATGTTCTGTGAGGTGCTGAAGGTATATTGTTTTGTGTTTGGGTGAAATGTTCTATAGATTTCTGTTAAGTCCATTTGAGTTATAACATCTGTTAGTTCCCTTATTTCTCTGTTAAGTTTCTGTCTGGCAGACCTGTCCATTGGTGAGAGTGGTGTTGAAGTCTCCCACTACTAGTGTGTGGGTTTTGATGTGTGATTTATGCTTCAGTAAAGTTTCTTTTACATATGTGGGTGCCCTTGTGTTTGGGGCATGAATGTTCAGAATTGAAACTTCATCTTGGTGTACTTTTCCTGTGATGAATATAAAATATCCTTTTCTATCTCTTTTGATTAATTTTTGTTTGAAGTGTATTTTATTAGATATTAGGATAGCTACCCCAGCTTGCTTCTTAGGTCCACTCTATTGGAAAATTTTTTCTCAACCCTTTACAACCTGAGGTAATGTCTGTCTTTGAAGTTGAAGTGTGTTTCTTGTATGCAGCAGGTCAACCCCTGTTTTCATATCCATTCTGTTAGCCTGTGTCTTTCTATTGGCAAATTGAGTCCATTGATATTAAGGGATATTAATAACCAGTGTTTGTTAATTCCTGTTATTTTCTTGGTTTTTTTGTTGGTAGTGGTAGTATGTGTGTGTTTCTCATCTTTGGAATTTGCTGGTGTGGGAATATCTATTGCCTGTGTTTTTGTGTTTGCAGCTAACTTCCTTGGGTTGGAGTTTTCTTTCTAGTGCTTTCTGTTGGGCTGGGTTTGTGGATAGGTATTGTTTAAATCTGGTTTTGTCCTGAAACATCTTGCTTTCTCCATCTATGGTGATTGAAAGTTTTCCTAGGTGTAGAAGCTAGGCTGGCATCCATGATCTCTTAGTGTCTGCATTACCTTCTGGCTTTCAGTGTCTCTATTGAGAAGTCAGGTGTTATTCTGATGGGTCTGCCTTTGTGTGTTACTTGGTCTTTTCTTTCGCAGCTCTTAATAATCTTTCTTTATTCTGTGTGTTTAGTGTTCTGATGATTATGTGATGAGAGGATGTTTTTTGGGGGGTCCAGTATAATTGGTGTTCTGCAAGCTTCTTGTGTCTTCATCGGCATGTCCTTCTTTAGTTTGGAAAAGTTTTCTTCTATGATTTTGTTCAATATGTTTTCTGTGCCTTTGAGCTGGTATTCTTCTCCTTCTTATATCCCTATTATTCTTTGGTCTTTTCATGGTGTCCCAAATTTCTTGCATGTTTTGTGTTATGACTTTCTTGGCTTTAATGATTTCTTTGACCAATGAATCTATTTACTGTATTGTATCTATGCCAGAGAATCTCTCTTCCTCCTCTTGTATTCTGTATTCCTTTTTACCTAGGTTTTCCATTTCCATAATTACCTTGGTTTGTGTTCTTTATTGCCTCAATTTCATTTTTCAAGTCTTGAACTGTTTTCTTGACCTTTTTTTTTTCCTTGGCTCTCTTGCCTTTTTTTAAAGAACTTATTAATTTCTTCCAATTTTTTGTCTTTCTCTTGATTTCTTTAAGGGAATTTTTGATTTTCACTTTAAGGGCCTCTAGCATCTTCATAAAGATATTTTTAAGGTTGTTTCCTTCTGCTTCATCTGCATTGGGCTGTTCAGGTCTTGCTGTTGTAGAACCTCACCCCAAGTGTATTCTTGCACTGGGGGCTACCCATCTCTTCCTCCAATGGGTGCAGGCAATGTCTGTGGCTCCAAGGGCGGCTCTTCCTCCAATCCGTGCAGGTAGTGTCTGTGCCTTCAGGGGCTACTATTCCTGCTTTTGGTACAGGCAATGTCTGTGTCTCCAGGAGCAGTTGATGCAGTGGTGGATGGTTGGTGTTGGGAGGCGGAGTGGGACTTGTAGATTACAGAGTCAAAGTGGAGTGGTGGAGGAGAGAGCTGCTAGCAGGTGCCTTGCCTGCTGGCTGGCTAGTGGGGCTGCCAGGTAACTTTCTCTTACCTTCATCTTTGGATATGGATGTCTGTGTCAGAAGTTATTTGCTCGGCACTTGGATGTTATCACTCCTTTCTTTTCTGGTTTCCATTTTCATTTCTGTTGAGATGGGCCATGATTATTTGCTTTATTTTTGATGGCTTTTCAAACTTTCTCTTTAGCTTTGATGTTCAGCCATTTTAACATAATATGCATATTTTTATTTTTTGTTTTATCCTATAATATTTCCTGAGTGTGATTTGGTATTTTAGCAACTTAGGAAATTTTCAGTTTTTATTGCTTCAAATATTGCCCTCCCTCCCTTCCTCCCACTTTCTCCTCCTCCTTACCTTCTTCTTTTCTCTTACTCCCTGCCCTCTCTCTTTCCCTTCCTTTCTTCTTTCTCTATTTACATGGTCAATGGATTTTCATTCATTTGAGTGCTTACCTCTAACTTTCCTTGTAATTAGTATAAAGTATATTTATGACTGCTTTTAAATATATTTATATATAATATATAATATATATAATATAAATTATATATAAATAAATAAATCTGCTTTTAAATCTACCCATTTATTGCTTGCTTTTTATTACATTTCTTATTTATGCAGTGTGTGTGTGTGCTGTAGTGCATGTGTGGAAGTCTTCTCTTTCTTCCCACCACATGGGTTCCGGGGATTGAATTTATTGTCAGGCTGGGTAGCAAGTGCCTTTATCAATTAAGTCATATTGCTAGCCTGTCAATTCCTTGACTTTAATTGTATTATTCAGTTCTTGAATTTTCATTTGCATTTTTAAGTTAGTCTGATAAAATAATATCTTACCATACAATTTCGCAAGCATATTAATTACAGTTTTTATGCTATGTTAAATAATTCTAAAGCTGTATTTCTTCTAGGTTTGTTTTTATAATCCACTGATACTTGTATGTAAATATTTTTTACTTTGTTGTTTACATACTATGTTAGATTTAATTTATTTCAAATATGTATATGCAGGAGAAGAGATGGTTTGAAGCTCTGGATAAGTTAATTTGCTTTGTTCATGTTATGGCCTTGAACTAGCAAATCAGCCTGGGTGGATTACAACCTCAATCAACTGAAATCTGTATTTTAGTCTTTGTGAGGGCTCAGTCTATTTTTCAGTCACATTTAAACCTAGTGTCTTTGTGTTGCTGCCAGAAACCTTGTGATATGTACCAAGGCCATTTTGAGGCTGAATGTTAATATTTACTCACATACCCAACAGGTTTGAGAGACTTCTAAAAGTTTCATTCCAGTTTTTAATCTCTTAGTATCTACTTTTATTTGAGTAAATATTTTATGGGGAACAAACAGCTTCAAAATTTTCCTTAGGGACCTTTACCCTTTATTCTTCAGCCCCAGAAATTTTCAGTACTTTGGTCAGTTTCTAATGCCTTTGTACACATAATGGGTCAGTTGTCAGTTGTTCTTGGCAGGAATATTGGAACAAAAAATTGAATCTGCCTTTTTGCCATCATGGAAATCCTTTCTGGTTTTGCTATTTTTCTCCCTTTCATTTTAAGTGTTTGTTCACAGGTGTGTATAAATCTATTTGTATTTTTATACATGTAAATATGTATAAATAAAATAAATAAATGTTTTATTCTATAGCATATAAGTCTGCACAGATATGACTGCTGAGTTTGAGGGAACACCTTTACAAGATAAAATTTATGAATTTGATCCACAGTTCAGAAACAATAGCAATAAAAGAAGAAATACATTTGGCCACTTAGCACATAAAAATACCCTTAAGTCATCTGGAAAATGGAAATAAAAAAACCCAAGGAAAAAATCTTCACGTTCTTTAGAGTGGTTAAAGTCAAAAGTTGGATAATAAATAATGCTTGTGAGGATATAAGTAAATTAGAATCTTTATACTCTGCTTGTGATGTAAAATGCTGTAACTGCTTTGGAAATCAGGCTGGCAGTTCTGTAAAAGATTACATATAAAATTACTATACCATCCAATCACGTCTATTCAGTCATAGGGATAAATGTGTGTACACAGAGACTTGTACATGATTTTCATAGCAGCACTACTTACAGTAGCTGAGAACTGGAAACAACCCACATGTTGCTTGGCCATATAAAGGAATGAAGTGTTGATACATGCTACAACATAGATGAACCTTAAAACCAGTAAGTGAAAAAAAGTCTTTCATTATATTATTGCACTAATATGAAATTTGAGATTAAGGAAATCCATAGAGACAGAAAGTAGACTGGTTGTTGCTTAAAGCTGATAGAGGGTTGGTTCATGATGAGAGGATTAGAGAAAGATTTGTACAAGCTTATGGTGATGGTGGTCCCTCTTTTAATTAATTAAATTTGTATTTATTTATTTTACATCCTGACTGCAGTTTCCGTTCCCTCCACTCCTCCCATCCTCTCCCCCACCTCCCTCCTGCCCCGCCCCCCAATCCACTCCTCCTCTGTTTCTATTCAGAAAGGGGCAGGCCTCCCATGGGTGTCAGCAAAGCATGGCATAGCAAGTTGAGGTAGGACTAAGCTCCTCCCCTTATATTAAGGCTGGGCAGGGCAATAGTATGAGCAATAGGTTTCCAAGAGCCAGCCAAAGCATTAGGGACAGCCTGATGATGATTCCTCTTGTTTTCAACCATGGCTTCTTCAGTTTGCTCAGAGCTTTCAGGGTCAGGCTGGGAATTAAATTAGAATAACACTGAACTCTAGACTAAGTATTCAAAGCTAACCATAACACGAAAGTGGTGGGATTCAGCAAGAACAGTAATCGGTTAATTGGCCAGGAAACTGTAACACTACCAGGATGATTCAGACTTCTTTTATCCCTTGGTTGGGCCCCATATGCTAAGGCAACACTTACTTACTTCCTTAATTACTCTTGAGGTCAGAAAAGACTACCTTGTTTCTATATATTCCTGTTTAGCAGGCCTTTCATTTACTTCAAATAACATCTCTAGATTGTTGGCTTATACCTCAAATATCATTTCCAATTTGGATTCTAATTCTCTGGAAATGTTGGGGAAAGGAGCAGCTTTTTAACTTAGGAAAATGCATGAAGCCAGACAGATTCACATAAGCAGCCCATAATCCCATGAAATACCATATGGTAAAGGGGTTTGAGAGTTCTTGTTTGCTTCAACTATTTCTTTGGGAGTGTTGAAGCTGAAGGTTTCCATCAGTAGTGAAAAGAGATGACTTGTACTACATGCAATTAGTTATTCTTTTATTATGTTTACATAGATTGGTTGCCTTTTTGTGCCAGCCACTGTTCTGGGTGTTGGTGATAAAAGTCTGTATGAAAGAGTAGCTCCATTGAGGAGATGTATTCTCATAGGAAAGTCAGGTAATGAGATAAAGGTGACTGTGAAAGCTCATTACATAAGCAGTGATTTGAGCTTGGGAAAAATCTTAGAAGCATTTAGCACAACTGAACATGTGTAACTGAGTGATGGCTGAAGAAGGCATCATTGATGAAATAATAGCAACTGAACCTTAAAGAATAAATGAGAAAAACTATTTATAGTAGCATACTCCTGTCGTCCCAGCGTTAGGGAAGTAGAGACAGAAGGATCAGCAATTTGTGGTCATCATTGGCTATATAACACATTCAAAGCTAGCTGGGACTACATGAGACACTGCCCTTTCCCAAAAGGACATATAAGGTTTAGTTAGGCAGGTAGAGAGGTAGATGGCTAGTGGTATAGAAATATAGGGGCACGTGGCAAGAGTCATATGATGGCCACCCATGACAGAATGAGAAAAGGAGAGAAGAAAATCTGAGAGCCAGACACCTTAATGTGAATGTCCCTACAAATCACTTGGAAAGTGCTGTGAAAACAAGTTCTAATTCAGTGACATGAGTTGGGACACTTCTAACAAACTCTCCATGCCAACGCTGTTGGTTCATAGCTATTTGGAATAGCAAGAACTTAGAGATTAATTTGAATATAATGAGAGAGGAAGGTAGAAGAGTCCCAACTAACCCACAGATATATGAACAGGGTGATGTGTGGTGGTGGTACGTAAGAGATTGTTGGGAAAATAAATGTGTTGCTCTGTGTTTGGAGGGGGGCGTATTTTGCTTTTGGGGGCACCTACAGAATATCTAACAAGAGAAATATGACAGACATAAGAGGAGAAAACAAAACTTTCCTGAGTAAAAATGGAAACGTGCTCATGAAGGCGTTGAGTATGGGCTGCCATGATAGTGAGAGAGAAGTAGAAAACAAGGTGCCTAAAGCTATAGGCAGAATTGAAGATGATAGTGAACAGCAAAGACACATCTTGAAGGGAGACAAAGCTGTGATTCAGACAGCAGGGAGTGGAGGGTTAGGAAGTGAGTGTTTTGGTTAGAAACAACTCAAGAGGATTTCCTGAAAAGTGTCTAAAGT
This sequence comes from Onychomys torridus, assembly GCF_903995425.1. NCBI lineage: Eukaryota > Metazoa > Chordata > Mammalia > Rodentia > Cricetidae > Onychomys > Onychomys torridus. The sequence continues at coordinate 3,298,429 of NC_050466.1, forward strand.
ATATATAGTAGCAGGCAAAAGAAAATACAGGGTCAGGAGGGGATATCCTTTCTTCTTTCATCTGCCTATCTCTGTTCCCATTCCTTTTTATTTTTCTTTCCCACTATTATTCCCTTCCATTCCTTATTATCACATAAGTCTCCCAAAACAATTTTGTACAGTTTTGAAAATGAAGGATAATTTTTAGCTACAGCTGACTCAAGTAGATTCATATACTCAGATAAAAGAGCCAGCATTGAGAGAGCAATTGACAATTTGGAGGAGAACAATGATACTTGATACAATAAAGATTTTGAGAAGAAAACCTGTCATGGAGTGTGGTAAGGCAACAATCCAAGATCTAGATAAGAGACACTTTGTTTGCCGAATTGACAAAAACAAAAGGTGAGATTCTATGAATCTCAGAGTCTACTTGAAACTTGAATTTCTAGCAGCTTACTGTGTGTGTCAGCTATCTCCAGTTTCCCTTACCTTTACACTCCACATCCATTTCGGCTTTCTCCATTCTTGCCTCACCCCCATAACATGGTCCATTATTATTTTGAGAGAGTCTAGTTAGGTACCTCATGATGGCCTTGACTTTACAACCCTGCCTGGGGCCTCTTAGGATTCCTGTTGTACACCAACATGCCCAGCTCATTAATTTTATTAAAGTCTGTTTGACCCAACTATTTCAAGAGTTCAGTGGTTTTACTGAAAACTCGATGTCTTCAGATGGCAATTACATAACAGAGAACCACCATCTACCACCCTCTATCTTAGGGGCAGCCTTTGCTATGAATTGACAGCCACATAGAAACTATCCTCTGGTCCTACAAATAGAATTCCTTCTCCAAGCAGAATTCTGGGCATCTCTTTGCATAAAGGTTAAGGTTTTGGTGTTAAGAAGTTAGCAAATTCGTACCTCGTGACAGTTTCTCTGAGCTAGCTGAATTCTTGCACAAGTTTAATGCACTAGAATTAGGTAAGAGGAAGAAAGACTGTTCACTCTTCACCTAAAATTGTGTCTAGCCTTGTGATAAAAGATGAGTCTAGGATTATTCAAGTATATTAGACTTTGATAAAGAACTACTTAAATAAGCAGGATTGCCAAGTAACCCCCTTTTGTGTTGGCTATAAAAGGATAACTTTAGGAAACCATGTCAGAGAGTCCCTAAAGACTTGGTCTCTGTACATGTAGGACGATATATGGCTGAAGGGTACCAGGCAAGATCTGGTTCACTGGGGAGATGGAGAAGGTTCTTTGTCAAAGTTCAGAGTTCCACTATTTCTGCCTGTAGCAAGCCTTCTTGATGGACTAGCTTTGGGTTGCCACCCCCCAAATAATGACATGGAGATTTATTATTAATTACAAAAGCTTAATCTTAGCTTAGGCTTTTCCCCAACTAGCACTTGTAATTCAAATTCACCTGCTTCTAACAACCTAACTTCTATCATGTGTCTCCTCTGTGCTGTGTGTCCTGACTTGTTTCGTGTCTTCCTGGTGTCTTCGCCTTTCTTCTTCCCTCTCTCTCCGGAAATCCTGACTATTCTCTCCTGCCTAGCTATTGGTCACTCAGCTCAACCAATCACAGTAAAACACAGGGTACACAAATATTCTACAACATCTACCTCTCATGTACTTTTCTCTTTGTTGATATGTTTGTATTTACATGAGCATCATCCTACTCATTTCCTAGGTAACAGCTTGCCTCTAGAGGCAGAAATATTTATCACAAGCATTTTGTGTAAGTTTTTTGTTTCCTTAGGGCAGTGGTTCTCAACCTGTGGGTTGCAACCCCTTTGCAGTTGAATGACCCTTTGACAGGGCTTGCCTAAGAGCATGGGAAAACACAGATACTCACATTATGATTCATAACAGCAGAAAATTTACTGTTATAAAATAGCAATGAAAATAATTTTATGTGTCACCACATCATGAGGAATTGTATTCAAGGGTTGCAGCATTAGGAAGGTTGAGAACCACTGCCTTAGGGTATCACCTTTCTTGGCCCAATTTCTATGACATTTTACAATAAGCATCTACTAGTTAGAGTTGTGTGATTGAAGTATATGATAGAAAGATAATTGCTTTGCATTTTCATAATTCTGTGCTTGATTACTTAGCACCAACTGGGTAATGATTGCTTTATTCTCTTGGTGGAGAAAAGGATATTATTTGGAAATAGTTGACCTTGCAAGAAAAAAGTTGAGTAGATTCTGGAAATTATTAGAATTCTTATTTTGTTTAATGCAACACATATTTTCAGATTAAAATATCAAAAATTTAATATAAATAACTATATGCATGATTGTATTATTTACATTCTAACTACACATGATTAGTTTTTTGCATATATAGTATTTTTTGTAGTGGAAAAATGTAGCATGAATCTTAGAAGGTCTTATTAATAAAAACAAACCTGGGGCCAGGTATTGGGGTGAATGCTGGAAGATCAGAGAAGCAGAACAAGCCACAGCTTCCTCACCTCACCAATTCCTCAGCTGATCCAGTTTCCTCAGACTGGAAGTCTCTCCGCCCTCATTTGAATGAGTCTCAGCTGAACTGCTGCTCAAAAGCCTAAAAGCTTAACCAGCTCTAGTTCCTGGTTTTCACACCTTATATACCTTTCTGATTTCTGACATCACTTCCTGGGATTAAAGGCTATCTTCCTGGGATTAAAGGCGAGTGTCACCATGCCTGACTGTTTCCAATGTGGCCTTGAACTCACAGAGATCCAGAGGGATTTCTGCCTCTGGAACGCTAGGATTAAAGGCGGGAGTGCCACCATTTTCTAGCCTCTATATCTAGTGGCTGTTCTGTTCTCTGACTCCAGATAAGATTATTAGGGTGCACAATATTTTGGGGAACACAACACCACCACAGAAAAAATGTAAGTACTAAAAGAAAAGGCTTCAAAACTAGATCCTTAGTATGTGAACATCTATAATCACACATTTAAAAACTACCACATGAATATTCTGCATTACAGTGTTCACTGAATTAGCCTCTCAAGAAAAACAGCTCAGTCTAATTACTTCCTAGTCGACATGATTATGATGTTTATAGTTTTTAGATGTTATTAGTAGATGCCAGCTTTTCAGGGAATGATAATAATAACTAAAATCAGTGTCAAAAACTGTCAGTAAAGTTGATAACTTTCAGTAAAATTAAGCTTCCCTCGGGCAAATTAAAAACCAAGGCATATGAGTCTTTAGGTTCATCAAATATGTAAGTTTTTCAATTGACTCAAACTTTAAGGAGAAAAATTGCTTCTCATGTATCATTTTAATTAATTAATTTCTGTGTGCATGTGTATATTCACATGCATGCTGTGATGTAGGTTAGAGGACAACTTGGACAAAGTTGGTTCTTTCCTTCAGATATGTGGGTCCCAGGAATTAAATTCGCATTGTCAAGCTTAGGGGTATGCATCCTTACCTATTGAGAAATCTCACTACCTTCCTTTATGTATCATTTAGATAGTTGTACTTCAGGTGGTATAGTATTGGCAAAAAAGTAGAAAAATAGATCAATTGAACAGAATATATTATCCAGAAATAGATCCCCTTAGAGTCTACATTATTTGATCTTCAACCAAAGAGCAAAGACTATACAACAGGAAAATGTTTTCAATGATTAGTGCTAGAATAACTGCATATCCCCCATAGAATAGCTGCAAAATGTGACTAAACACAGACCTTTCACTATCTATAAAGATGAACTCAAAATCGATAACAAACCTAAATGTAAAGAACAAAATGGTATAAGTGCTGGAAGATAGTATGGGAGAATCTCAAGGGTCTGAGGTTTGGTGATGGGTTTGTATGTGTAATATCACAAAAAAGAATTGATAATTTCAGTTTTCTTTCAATTAAAATTTTATGTGCCAAGATACTATATGGTACACTTTAAGTATACTAGTTAAAATCCATAACATTGACAACCCCAAATGCTGGATGCAGAGAAAGAGATGCATCCTCATTCTTTGTTGGTGGAAATGCAAAATGAGATCCCTACCATGGAAGATAGTTTTGCAGTCTCATACAAATTCAAAATATTTTTACCATGTGACTCAGCAATCACTACATTTGTATTCCTTCCCAAGGAGTTGAAAAGTTAATGTCCACATAAAAGCCTGCGTGTGGGTATTTGTAGCAGCAGTATTCATAATTGCAATGACTTAGAAACAATCAAAATATGCTTCAGTTGATAAGTGAATAAACTAGCATGAAATACCATTCTTCAGTAAAAATAAGTGAGCTGTCAAGCTCACTTGATATCTATATAGTGTAAAAATGTAACTAAAATTTAGTGAAAGAAACTAATCTGAAAGGCCCACATAATGTGTGATTGCAATCCTATGATTTTTCTGGAAAACATGAAAACTCTGAAGACAGTAAAAAGATCAGTTCCGAGGATGGAAGGATGGCTGTACAGAGAACTGATGATTTTTAGGACAGTCTGGCACATGTATTATATATTTACCCAAATCTGTAGGATGTACAAGAGTAAAGCCCAATGTAAACTGCACTTTCAGTGATAGTGATGTGTCTATATAGCCTTATCGTTTATGCTGTATACAATACTCTGCTGGATGATAAAGCTAATGATTGAGACTGGGCATGTGTGTGCATTCTGTTCAATTTTGCTATGAACCTAAAACTGCTGTAAAATAAATAAAAACATGTTATGACAGTTTTTTACTTTTTACTTTTTACTTTTTTGTTTTTCGAGACAGGGTTTCTCTGTGTAGTTTTGCGCCTTTCCTGGAACTCCCTTTGTAGACCAGGATGGCCTCAAACTCACAGAGATCCGCCTGCCTCTGCCTCCCGAGTGCTGGGATTAAAAGTGTGTGCACCACCACCCAGCTTAAGATAGTTTTTAAAAAAGAACATGAAAGGTATCGTGATTCCTATTTTGTGGATAAGAAAACTGAAGACAGGGAGGCTGCAATTTTCCCAGTGTAAGTGATATGGCAAAAGTAAACCAAGAGCCAGACTCACGGTTCCTAATTCATAGCTCTTCTTCTATTCCTCTTCATGCTAATGGGTGAAGGTGGTAGCATCCTTTAATAAGTGTATTCTGTTTTAACCGCACTCTGCAACCATAACCCTAAGTGGTTGTATATTTATTAGATAATAGAACTCAAGGCTGACGGTATACTAATCTGAAACATTATCTGATGCTCCATTGAAATGGGCCACATGCTGTGTCTTCAAACTGCCACTGTTTATAAGTACTGGATCCACCCATTTTCCATAAGCCATTTTGAGAAATAAACACCTAGAATTAAGATATCTCTGAATGTTAAAACTTTACAGTTCAAGGCAGGTTGACTCTTAGTACAAAGCAAGATTTGGCCCTTTTTCAGCATTTTAAGAATGAAACCAACTGCACTCCTATAGTCAGCAGTCTATGGTAGAGCAAACATCTTGTGTAATTTATTATTCAGAGCCTTCTGTTTGTGTGCCTACTAGTGGCATGTGCTGAGGGACATCAAGAAGATATACCGGGGGCTGGAGGTAGGGCTCAGCAGTTAAAAACACTCACTGCTCTAGTAGAGGACCAGAGTTCAGATCCTATCGCCCTCATCAGGTGGCTTTTGAGTACCTGTAAGTCCTGCTTCAAAGGATCTGATGCCTCCTTCTGGCCTCTGTTGGAACCACCAAACAAGCATACATATAAATTTAAAAAATAGTATTTTTAAGATGGGAAGAAGAAATGCTAGACAGAGTCTTGACTCTGCAGAATCTGGTAGACCATCTGACAAAACAAAACACATTACGTAGAGGACTCTTCAAATTCTCATTGACCGAGATCGGCATCAGGAATGAGTTGAAGTCTGAGTCACCTCTGAAGCAAATCCTGAGGAGTTGAGGCATGCATCTGAAGGGAATGTGTACAAGCATGAGAGGAAACTGAGGCTTGGAAGGTGATGAGACAAAAATCACAGGAGGTGACTGCAAGTGAAAGCCTATGGGAAATAGCATAGAACACATTCTTCACACTTATTCTACAGAGAAGGTGAGGAAACTAGCTCTTACTGGGGCTAGACCTGAATTATTGAGGGGTTCACCCATGGATCTTAATTCCCTTGTGCTTCAGCCCAATAGGAATGTGTGTACAGCAGCTTTCTGTAATTCTGGAACAAGTCCTCAGGCAGTCTCCGATATCAACAGGTGTAAGTTAGCCTGCATATGTAATACAGAGGAATTCATTCCTGTGAGTGGGAGATGGCAGAACATGGCCATAGGATTCCTGGTGGAGGTGACATTTGACTGTGCTTTCTCTTCTCTCTTCAGGCGTCATCATGACCTTATCCCTGTTGTCCATCGTGTATGGAGCCTTACGTTGCAACATCTTAGCCATCAAAATCAAGTACGATGAGTATGAGGTCAAAGTCAAACCCCTGGCCTATATCTGTATCTTCCTATGGAGAAGCTTTGAGATTGCCACTCGGGTCATCGTCCTGGTCCTCTTTACCTCTGTCCTGAAGATCTGGGTGGTGGCAGTCATACTTGTCAACTTCTTCAGCTTCTTCTTATACCCTTGGATCCTTTTCTGGTACAGTGGTTCCCCATTCCCCGAGAACATTGAGAAGGCCCTGAGTAGGGTGGGTACCACCATCGTACTATGTTTCTTCACTTTACTCTATGCTGGTATCAACATGTTCTGCTGGTCAGCTGTACAGCTCAAAATCGACAGTCCTGACCTCATCAGCAAATCTCAGAACTGGTACAGGCTGCTGATTTACTACATGATGAGATTCATCGAGAACTCTGTCCTCCTGCTCCTGTGGTATTTTTTCAAAACTGACATATACATGTATGTGTGTGCGCCTCTGTTGATTCTGCAGCTATTGATTGCATACTGCACAGGCATTCTTTTCATGCTCGTGTTCTATCAGTTTTTCCACCCTTGCAAAAAGCTCTTCTCTTCCAGTGTTTCTGAGAGCTTTAGATCATGTCTCAGGTGTGTCTGCTGGTCCCGCGTGAGAAGAAAATCCACTGAGATAGTAGCAAAGGCAGACACGGACTTAAAGTCACACACAGATCAAGACCAAGATCATAATCAAGATGTAACACCTTCTACCAGTATGTTAAGTCCTGAGCCCACTGAGACGTGGAGTGCTGTTGATCTGTGTTCTGCTTAATGGAACCTGGGGCTTCTTACGAGAAAGGGATAGTGTGTGCTGGGTTAATAACTATTCTTCATACAAGTAATGAGCCCTGCACAGGGAATAAGGCAGGAAATTAGCTGTCAGCTCCTTGTGAACTGCTGCCTTTTATAGAGGTCTTTGATTTGAGCCAGCTGTGGAGAGCACTAGGGACGCCTACTAGGCCACAGTTTGTTTCACAGTTGACTGTGTTATGTTCTTGCAGAGGCCTTACTGGCCATTTCATTGACACAGTATTCCTGAAGTTTCAGTTGAGCTGGTCATATTCATCGGATGTAATGAAGAGAAATGCTTGTTTTCTACACTGTTGTCGCAGTAGCCTGGTGGCTTTACTACTACTGAATATAGCTCTATACAAAGGTCACCGTGATAGTTGGAATAGGTTACTAGGGATTTTACAACCTCAGTCTTATCATAGCTTACAAGGAGAGCTATTTGAGTTTATCAGTGTGTTTCATTTTCACCTCATTAAGACTTTTTGTATATAACCAGCTGTAGCCGCTCTGGCAGGCAATCTTCATTGGTTTCAAGGGCCTAGATGTGGGGACTTTATTCCCTAGGAGCCGTTGGCACAGTTATTTAGGAAAGCTGAGTTTCATTCCATATGTTGAAGAAATTAGGGATCAGGATGGACTGGGACAGTTGTTAGAACATCAAAATGATGAGAGTTTATACAGATAAAACTGTTAACTTCTCCAAATGTCTGAAGATATGAATTGGTTAGAAGGTAGACTCAATTCTCCTCCTAACTCAGTCCTGTCCTATAATTCTGGGAAATTTCTAGTAGAATTTGCTAAAATTAATATTTTAAGGAAGAAGAAAATAAAATTAATAGTTTTCTTTCCTATCACCTCCTTCCTCATCTGCCAGGAAGTTTCTTGTTTGTTTGTTTGTTTGTTTTAATAAAATTGACCTCAGTTCATTTGCTGTTGTTTCTCCAAAGTCCTATAGAAATCTTTTCTCCAATTCAAGCATATAGGACATCTTAGTTTTCATGATTTGAAGAAATAAGTGTTTCCCTCATTACCACCCGTAGTTAGAAACGTTTTAAGTTATAGAAAGTAGTGAGATGAACAGATGTTCTTCATGAAATGCATTTTGACTTGATGTAATTATGAGTTCATTTTAATAAGATCTTCATTTTTATCTGCTGTGTAATTTCTCTTTAATCTGCAACTAAACTAGTCTGATGAAAATACCTGTAACCAGTGCTATTATTTCTAACACTAAAATTTGGATAACGAAATGTCTAGGAACAGATGACCATACAGTTTACACCAATTTAAAACGAGAGTTGTAGCAAAATTTAAGAAATTTTCAAAGCACCTCTGTTTATGGCTTCTATAAAATAGAGCAGACATTTACTTTTCTGGCCACATAAATTAGTAAAACTCATTCATCTGGCTATTATACTAGTAATATTTTGCTTTTTAACACATTTTGGTATCAAATTGATGAGTAATTTCATAAAAATGAAAATTAATTCGGTAAGTAAATTTTATTCTACCAGAAGATTCATGAAACAGTAAATGTTCTGTGACATGCCACTCACACTGTTGATATTTATACCATTTTATTATGCATACGCAGTAAGGTCCTAAACTGTACAATGTCCATTTTACTTTCATGAGGTATTTTTCCTCATTTGTAATTCTCCTGGTTTGTCAGTATGTATAGTTTCATTTTATGAGAATCCACAGGCAGTACATCTATTTTGACTACTTTTAACATATAAAAATGAAACTCAAGGTTGTCTGTTCTCTGTTGATCCATGTACCACTTTTCCTGTTTTTAATAGGACTAGATAGAGTTAGCATACATCATCAAAATGATACTTTATACAATAGATATTTCTCTGTACTTTGTATATTAAAATATTAAGAGATACAAAACTGTAATACAGGGGGAAATGTCTTTGAAAATATATACCAACTACAGGTAAACCAAAGCTAAGATGTTAAAGCACTCTAGTTTTGGTTATTTCATAATTTAAAGTGTTCAGAATGAATAATAGAGTAGGCAGTCTGTTCCTGTGTCATTCCAAAATGCTTTCCTCTGTCAGGCCCCTTCATTCTCTTTACAGACACCGCATGCTTTCACTCTTTCAAATGAAGGACATCTTTCCTTGAAGATTCACAGTGACGGGGGTAGAGGTAGTGATACTGTTTTCTAGTTTCAGGTTCTGCCTTGGGACTAAGACTAGAGTCACCTACCAGCTTGTCACTTACTAGGCAGGGTCAGAATTAGACAAGGGTAAGGACACTTGTATTTTCCCAGCCTGCTTTGGAAACATGACTAAAAATATTTTTAAACTCTTAATTTTCAAATATATTGTAAGCCCCTTTACTTTAGACAGTTGGTAAACATCTTGAATGACCTCAAACAAAACAGTGATAAACTGTCAGACACGGAAGGCCCAATTCAAACTTTATAAAGATTTATTTTTCTTTTTTAGCAAATTAGATATTATTTCAGTCTCTTGGTATATAGGCATTTTCCCACAAGCTTACTTAACTGCTCTATGTCTCAGCTTCCTCACTCACCAAATTAAGATGATATACTTGACCAACTTACCTCACAAACCTGTTGGAAAGATTTCATTAAGTAATAGGTACAAAAATATTTTAAAAATATTTTCAAAATACCTTTTAAAGAGTTGTTATAGTATGCAAGTCCATTGTTTGTGTTTTGTTTTGTTATTTACTGTCTGAAATGAAATAAGTAGTTTCATCCACATCGGTGTCATGAGTGAACATATAGGTACTTTGGTCTTCTCTACAATTACCCTCTCTTACCATCAATTGATTACATAATTTAGTGCTCAGGGCATGTGAGATGGCTCAGCAGGGAAAGTTGCTTGCCGCCAAATGCAACACCCTGAGTTCCATCCTTGGGATCTACACGGTGGAAGGAGAGAAACAGTTTTTACAAGTTGTTGTCCGATTTCCACAAGCACACCATATTGTACACACACAGAATCTCTCTCTCTCTCTCTTACACACACACACACACACACACACACACACACACACACACACACACAATAAATAAATAAATAAATAAATAAATAAATAAATAAATAAATGCAATAAATATTTTAAAAATTGTCCCAAGCCCTTAGTACTTGGCAGAAAAAAAAAAAAGACCCAGTGGATCTGAGAAAGTGCTTCTGATGGGAAAGAAGTTTATTGTCTTGTTATATTTCATAAAGAATCTTTTGATGATTGTACAGTACAACTTGAATGGCTTGTTCAAAGCATTAATTAAATGTGAATGTAATCTGTTCATTGCAGTAAATGGGGAAATAAGCATTAGCATTAATTGTCTTCACAACACAGCATTTCCTTGGGATCTCTCTTACAACATTTAGTATGGTTGTATGTGCCAGTACATCTCAGCTAATGAATTGTGGATTTGAACTTTTGTGGAGTGCTTTTCTGAGTCACTGGCTCAAATATTGTTTATGTTTCTTCATATAATAAATTATTTTTTTTCAATTTTTCTTGTATTTTATTTCTTCTATAGTCCTCAAATGACTTCTTTTAAAATTTAAGTCCCATTTGAAAGACAAATTTGAAAATGATTTATTGTGATTATATATTTTTAATGTAAGATTGAAATTCCTGCCATAGCATGAAAAATTTAAGAATGCTAAGACTGAGCCTTACAATATAACAGCTGTCCATGTAAACACTGCTTTTTGTGCAAGAATTTGCTCAGTTTATTGAAGCCATGCTGCTGGGTACTGCTACTAAGATTCTGCTAAATTGTCTCAGCTGTTATATATGACACAAAGACGAATGTGAGATATATATATATATATATATATATATATATATATATATATATATGATAAATATATGACATTTATGTATCATATATATACATAAATTCTAGATAAACATGAGTGTTATGGTGATCCATAAATATAAAATATGAAGATGACTTTAGCTTTTTGTGAACATTATCTAAACATTGTATGTTTATATAATCAAAATGAATTGCTTCTGTGGTTGGAAAAAAACCACATGTCGATAGGGGTCTTTGGAGAACATGAGCTAGATTATGGGTTGTTTTTAAATAATTCCTTTGCTTCTGAAAGTGTCTTTTCAATTTGCAAAGATCTAGCTATGGGGTGTCTTTCTTTTGAAAAATAGCTTTATTGAAGTATAATTGATGCACAAAACACATATATTAAATGTGTACAGTTTCATGAGTTTAGACATTTGCAAACTTTCATGATATTATCACCACAAGCAAGATGTCACACCTCAAAAAGCTTCATTGTGTTTCATTTGTATTACTTTTCTTTTTCGGAAGAACACAACATGAAAACTACCCTCTTAAAGTTCATAATACTCTTTTAGCAAATTTATGCACTGTCGTGTAGCAGATCTCTAGAATTTACACAGTATAAAGTTGAACTTTCATACCCAGCTAGCAACAATGGTTTGCCCCCTAGCCATTGACGACCACTGTCTATCTGTGTCTATGAATTTGATTATTTTAGATACCTCATGTAAATGTAGATACAAAGTATTTGTTCTTCTGTGTCTGGCTTATTTTGATTAATATAATGTCCTCCAGATTTATTTGTGTTGATAGAAATAGCAGCTTCCTTCTTTAGAAGTTGTTTAATATTCCATTGCGCGTATACCCTATGTTTTCTTTATTCATTTGGACACTGTCCCTGTTGTGGCTGGTGGAAATAATGAACATAAAAGTGCACTTATCTTTTGAACATCTTGATTTTATTTATTTTGGCTACATTCCCAGAAGGATCATATAGGGTTGTTTGGTTTTGTTTTGTTTTGTTTTGTTTTAAATTTTGGGGCCTAGGGTGACTGACTGTCCTCTATGCCAAGAAGCTACCATCTTGGCACATTCAGCTGTGCCCCTTGGAAAAACAAGCTGGGTTTGTTGACAGTTTGCACCCCCACCTCCAGCACCAGCTGAGTATGCAACTGCTCCCTACCAACTGGCAACTTAGCTTGTGGCCTGGGAGAGGGACTAGAGTATAGGTGTATATATCTCTAGCTATACTCACACATTGTGTATGTGTTTGGGAGGAGACTAAAGCAGGGCTCCATATATGCAGTTAAGGGGAAACCCTCATCTGTTCTGGGTAAGGCCTTCCAAGTGCAGCAGGGTGAGGGAGGAGTGGCCACACCCTCTCAGTAACCCCCACCTCTGCTCTCTATATGACCAATGCAAAACAAGCTCAGTGGCATTTTTTGAGATTTTTTTGTCTTATATTGCTTTGTTTGGGTATTTTGTTTTGTTTTGTTTTTTGTTTTTGTCTTACTGTTTTTTGCTTGCATATTATGGCTTCCAAGTTTGTGTTTTTATAGGTTCTGGTTGTGTGTGTGTGTGTGTGTGTGTGTGTGTGTGTGTGTGTGTGTGTTTCTTATGTTCTTTTTTAAATTCTGTTTTTGTTCATTTGCCTGTTTTTTTCTAAAGAGAAAGAAAGAAAGGGAATGGAGTTGGAAGGCTGGGGAGATGGGGAGCATCTGGGAGATAGTTGTGGAAAAGAATCTGTGATCAGAATATGGTGTATGAAAAGAGATTTATTTTCAATAAAGATACCATTTTTTATAAAAAGACTAGGAATGAGGTGATGGGAGTAGATATTCCTCTATGACCATATTTCTGTCTCCCTCTTACAGAAGATGAGTTTTTTCTAAGTAACAACAGTTATACAGACCACTGAATGTGTTGGGACACATTTTTAATCTCAGCACTTGAGGTAATGGCAAGCTCTGGTCTACATAGTGAGTCCTGGGCTAGCCAGGGATGCATAGTGAGACAAAATCTTATACATACTTATGGGGAGGTGTGTGGCATTTTAATATATGTATCCATTGTGTAATGTTCATATCAGAAATAAGCAGTTCTGTCTCCTCAGACAGTTGTCCTTTCCCTGTGGGGAAAGCATTCATAATCTTTTTTCCCAAGCTATTTTGTAATGCACCATACAATGTAACCCTCTGTAGTGCAATAGAATACCAGATCTTACTTTTCATATCTAACTATAAATTAAGGGGATATATATTTTATGAATGTCTTTGCAACTGAAAAAGCACTCAGACATGCCAATTATACGTTTTAATTAAATGAATAACATTCTCAGCAGTTCTCTTTTTCAGGAAAAGATCCTTCATAGCAGCAAAACTTGGTATATAAGTGCACATCCAGAGACTTTTAACCCCTTCTTTCCTGGTATTCAATAAACCCTGTTGTGCTAAGGTGGTGAAGTTTTTGCAAAGCCATGCTCTAGACCACAGGTGTGTCCAGTCTGCTCATCACATATAGCAAAGATACCCATGCAGGAGGCCCAACACAAAATCATCAACTTCCTTAAAGCATTATGAGGTGGGTTTTTTTTTTTGCAGTGTTTTTCAATCAATTGCATGGCTCTCAAGCATGAACTTTGTAGATGACAGTGTTCTTTTATGTCAAGAGGTTGGGCACACCTGCTGGGAAATGCCTTTACTTATTACCTCATTGTGTTTTCTATGTGAATTGTTAGGTTCCCAGCAGTGTTGGTTTGAGCAGCATTTGGAACATCTTTGAGGCATGTACAACAGCATCTTGGCAGCAGATGATGAGAAAACTCTCAGCAGTGACTATAGCAAGGCAACACCTTGTGCAGGGGAGGAATTTCAGGGTTTGCTGCTGCCCTCCAAAGAAAAGATTTGTGGAGACAGATTTGAAAATTCTGGTGTGCTTTTCCTCCCTCCCTCCCTCCCTCCTTCCCTCCCTCCCGTCCTGAATTAATTTTCTCTCCCAGTGATGAGTTTCTGATTGAAACCTGATTAGCCTGCTTCCTAGAATCCTGGTGATACCATCCTCTTTATATATCTGCATTATGCATCCTGGTTTAATTTCTTATCAGTTTGCTTCTGATCTTAATTACCTCAAGTCTACAGTTAATGAGTCCGTTTTAGGAGTGATAGCACTCAAGAAACAAACAGGAAGTAAGATTTCTATTTTAGAGCAATGTTTCAAGACCATCCCCCCACTACCATCACCACAGCACTGAGAAGGACACTCTGTTGTTACCTTCTCCTACCAAGAGGACTTTCTTAAATGGAGTGGCAGAACTGCTGTCCTCTCTAGTAACTAGAAGTATCTAGCATACCCTTGTACAATTATTTTCAAACCTATGGGGATGCTGTTGTGAGTAACAGTAGTCACTGTAGTCAGAGTAACCATCATAGTCCTCCCAGCCTACACCACAAACAAGAATTAAACATTGAAAATGGAGCTGCTATCATGTCAGGTAAGAGATGGCTTAGCGGTTGGGAGCAGTGATTGCTCTTCCAGAGGACCAATACCTACATGGCAGATCTCATTGTCTGTAACTTCAGTTCCAGGGGATCTGACACCTTTACAGATGTACATGCAGGCAAAATACATTTAAAAATGCACATAAAATAAAAATATTATTTAAAAAAGACACTCACTGTGATTGAAACTACAGGACTACTATTTTATGAGGCAGTTTCTCTGTTGGGCTAGTTTTTTCTGTCTACTAGAGCTCCCACTGTGGAAACACAGTTTGGTTAAGGGGCTGTATTTTAGTATCAGCTTACAAGCCCCTAGATAATTCACTACCCACCTAGACCACCAGTCTCTCCCTTCAGTGTCCCTAAGAACAAAAATCTATTGCAAGAGAGAGGCAAAAATGTTTGTTTCCTCTAAACTCCATGTGGACCTCTAGTTAGCTGCTTTGACACGTGTGGGAAGGTTCTTCCACACATTGTACAAAGATTCAAGAAGTTTCAGTGTTTAAAAGGATATATGACCTGCACTTATATTTCTTAAAAGTATTCCATACCTTCTATTCGACTTTCAAATTGTTCCTCTACTTTTGAAGTTTCTTTTTTTACAATATTGACACAGTTCTATGTTTTCTTCAAGCTTATTGAGTTAGTTTCCTTAAAATAACTGTTTTAAATTCCCTGAGATTACGCTCATACTCATTACTGCCTGATCGGTTTCTGACATCTTATTTGAATACTATATGAGGTCATGGTTTTCTGAAATCTTATGATACTTGTTGGTGTATGACATCATCTGGCTCTGAAGAATCAAGTATGCTTCTCTTTCAATAAATTACAAGGAGTCTTAGTCATTTGCTTTATCCTAGCACTCTATAGTGCCAAGATGCAGACCTGGCAGAGATCTGTTAATGGTATGTGTTGTCATTGTTTCAGCACTGTAGGCAAATTTGAGCTTCCCCCAAATTTTCCATTAAAAACATGCAGTAGAGTACCTAGAGAGAGTTGTCTGTCCTTACAGCCATGGTCCGGGAGCCTTGTCTACAGTTACTGGCTTGTGGTTAGACTTTAAGAGTCATTGTGGATGGACTAGCCCTGAGCTCCTGTGGCCACAAAGGCACTAAGCCATGCCACTCTCTGAGACCAATGCCCAACAAGGCTGATACAACAATGGGTTAGGAACAAGAGCTATGCTTCAAAGAGTTGCCAAAACTTAGATAGACTCATAACCCAGGACTGCTGGAACCAGCCCAAAGTGATGGAATGGAAATCCAATGGTCACAGGCTGCATAGCTTCCCCTAGCACAGGAACTGCACTGGAGGCTCTACCCTTAGGCAAACTGTGGGTGGGGGATGTAAGACCTGCCCATGTTTGGTGTTTGGCTTCAGCAGCTGAGCCAGTTCCAGGACAAAGACTTGTATGCTTTATTACTCGGTGCTACTACTCCTCAGTGAATGAAGTCTGCACAATACCATGTTGCCTAAACTTGGTATATTGTTGGAGAAGGCAGAACATGGGTCACCTTGGCTTGTACTTTGTATTAAGCTGGATTGTACCTGAATTTCATGGGTTGTGAGGATCTGCAAGGCCATCACAGGTAGCAGTGATGCAGGCCAAATCACAAATCTGTCCCACTTCATACACAGGATGGTTCTGGGATTAGTCCTGGGGCAGTGCAGATTCTTGTATATGAGTACTGTTCTGGTAATAGCTGTCCTGGCCAAAGTTGAGGGTGAGTGGTGGAGACAGTCCCCTGGCCACAAAAGCTGGTGCTAAGCCGGTTCACATCTGTATATCAGCCACAGGGGCTTGGACATATTCTCAGGTGTAGGACATGTGCCCAAGTCTACTCTATGGATGGAACTGATGGAGTTTAAACTCAGGCCTGTCCTACATGTTCATAGATTTCCATCTGATTGTTTACAAGCTGTCTGAACTTTGGACTACCTACGCAACCTTCATTTTAAACTTACATCTTGGTCTCACATTGAGCTTGCGACTGGACTCTCAGACAAATCCTGTCTTAGATTCTCTACCGTGTTCCTCAGCTGGTGGGGGTCTGCTCCACACTCTACTGCCTGAGGTTGGCGGAGCCTAGTTAATGGGGGCAGTCTCTACTGCCTGCATACACAGTTACAGTGGCTCAATTTTCAGCTACTAACCTAATGACAGGCATCCTGGGACTATTCCCAGTAGAGTTTTGCTGTGACGAGCCCAATCCTGGATGGCAAGTCTAAGGCCTAGACTTCATTTTCTCTTTTCTCTAAATGGGAAGTGTTTCTCTCTGGGGTTTTCTTAGCGATGGGAGTAAGTTGTAAGGGTTTGAATGAGAAATGTCCGACATAGGCCTCAGTGTTTGGATACTTAGCCCCTGGTCCATGCTGTGTTTAAGGTTTAAGTGGTGCAGCCTTTCCAGAGGAAGCACGCCACTTAGGCACTTGGGGCCGGCCTTTGAAATGAAAAGCCTCAAGCATTTTCAGTTCATTCTCCCTGCTTCATGCTTGTGTTTGAAGATGTGAGCTCTCAGCTCCCTGTTCCCGCTGTCATGCCTGCTAGCTGCGATGTGTTCCCACCATGATGTACTCTTCAGACTCAAACCATAAGCTCAACTAAACTCTTCCTTCTCTTAGTTTCTTTGGCCATGCCATTTGATGGAGCAACAGAAACATAACCGCTGCAAAGGGACTGATGGGGAGACATTTTTCTTCCTATTCTCTTCCGCAAGTCTTTCAGTTTGTTAGACTATAAGGAGATGTGGCATTCCCTTTCCTGATTTCCTTAGCTCTTGTGAAATTAGTTTGATGTGTGAATAGATGTTCTACTTGGCGTGTCTGGAGAGAGACTGCCTGAGGATTTACTCAGCTGCCATCTTGCTTGGCCCATTAAAGGACACATAACCCAATTTTTTTTTTGAGCTGAGGATCGAACCCAGGGCCTTGCGCTTGCTAGGCAAGCGCTCTACCACTGAGCTAAATCCCTAACCCCATAACCCAATTTTTAAAATAGATTAATAAACTGAACAGGGAGTTCTCAAAAGAAGAAATAAAAATACAAATAGCCAATGAATATTTCAATTATCAGAGAAATGTCCACAAAACTGCTTTGATCAGGAAGACAGCTGAGGACAGTGCTGGCTGGGGTGCTGGTGGGAGTGTTAACTAGGGAAGCTGCCGTGGAAGTCAAGGGAGACATTTTTCTGGAAGCTATAAATAGATCAACCACAATATCTAGTTGTACAAGTTCTGGCCATGTACCTAAAGGACTCTATTTCCTACTACAGAGATACCTGCTCCTTCATATTTGTTACTGCTCTGTTGTAATGGAAACAGTCTAGACGGCCATCAATTAGTGACTGGATAATGAAAATATGGTACCTATATACAGTGGAATTTTATTATACTGTAAAGAAAAATGAAATAATAGAGTTTGAAGGAAAATGGACAGAGCTGAAAAATTTATACTTAAATGAGGTAGTACGGGCCCAGAAAGACCAACACCACACGTTCTCTTTAATGAGAGGATCCTTGCTTCTAAGTTTATATAAGTGTATATGACAGTGAGTGGGCATAGAGGCCAGGAAAACAGGAAGAGGCTCCCGAGAGGCACAAAACAGAGGATTATAATATACACGTGACATAGAAGTGGGAGGGAAATGCTGGTGGAGGAGAATATAGCCAAGGATGGGGGCCGGGGAAGTAGAGAGCAGGCTGCGGGAGCACCAATCAAAATTTAGTGCTCATGAAAAAGCTTTGAGGAAACCTGATACTTTGTAAGCTAATTTAAAAACAAAGTTAAAGGAAAAAGAAAGAACCAAGTCCATTTGGTTAAAAACAGGCCTTTCTGAATGACTTCCCAGCCCTGCTTTCACTGAATACAGAAGACACCTGACCACACAGCAGAGAACAACTAAATCCTCTTGGGCAGGGAAGTTCAAGTTTTCCCTCCCTCCCTCCTCCTCCCTCCATCCTTCCCTCCCTCCCCCTCTCCTCCTTCCCTCTCTCCTCCCCTCCCTCTCTCTCACACACAAATATACACACATTTTCTCTTCCCCCTGCCCCCCTTTTCCCTCTCTTCTCCATTCCTCCTTCCTTCCCTCCCCCCAATCCTGCTGGCAGCTGGTCCTAAAGTCAGCCACTGATGAGGCCTCACTGATCTGCTTTCTTAGTCTTCTCTCATTTGCTCTGTGTAGACCATGGTATTGGCCACCCCCTCTTCTGGCCCATGGACTCAACTCCTCCAAGAAGAGGGTACCACAAAAGATTTTCAGCCTGAGGTGTTACATCCTGTCCTCCCCAGGTAATGCTGGGCTTCGGGAGCCCGTGTGGTCCCTCTAAACGGCTGGCTGACTTACCTTCCTTCCTGAAAATTTAGGATCTGGAGGGGGCAGAGAAGAATCTATTAAAGAGTCACTAGCAGAAGGGTGCAATGGGATGTCCTTCTGTATGCTGTGAATGTGTGTCTCTCATTGGTTGATAATAAAGCAGTTTTGGCCAATGGCGAGGCAAGATAAAGTTAGGTGGTACAATCAAACTGAGGGCAGAGATGAAGAAGGGTAGAGTTGGGGCAGATGCAAGCCAGACAGCCAGCTGTGAGAAAGCAAGACATGTAGAAAATGAGGTAACAAGCCATGAACCATGTGGCAAAGCATAGATACGAAATATGGGCTAATTTAAATGCAAGAGTTAGCTAGTAATAGCCCGAGCCATCAGCCAAGCATTTATAATTAATATAAGCTTCTGAGTGATTATTTAAAAGCTACTATGGGATGGAGCGGCAAAGAAGACTAAAATAGCAAGGTTGATGTATTTGCTGGATGCGGTGGCACATGTTTGTGACCCAAATTTCCCTCAGAAGCTGAGGTGTGAGAATCATTCTGTAACTGGAGTTTAAGGCCAGCCTGGACAAAGTAACCAGACCCTGTCTTAAATAATCACCACTACAGAAAAAAAAATGTATGCGCACTCAAAAATTACCTGTTAATTCCATTGCCTCTGCTGTATGGCTCTGGTATACAAACCACAAGTTTACACGTGCATGGTAAAGCACTATGTCTTAAGTATTTTCTTCTTTTCCTCTTCATTCACCCCAGTTCTATGTTTTTCAAGCGTGTGGTTTTGCAAATGATCCCTCAGTGGTTGTATTCTCCATGGCCAGCAGGTGGCAGTGTTTGCTTATATAGGCTTAGGCCCGCTCCTGGCCTTAGCGCTCTGGCCACCCGGTGATTCATGTTGTTTTGGAAGTTGCCCGGCTTCTAATGTTCTTGTCAATTTTCTTTCTCTGTGACTGGCTATTGATTTCCCTCTACTTCTCATCACCACCATTGCTTCATTTGCCTCCAAAAATCCATCTAACCACACCCCAAAATATGTGCTTTTTTACACTGCAGCCTTCCACAAAGGGGTTGGAGGGTTATCCACCCAACCCCTGGCCCACTTACCCACTAAGGTACTAACAAGAAATCAGGCTTTAACATGAACCAGTTTGTCAAACACAAAAAGTTAAATATTATATCCTGAAAGACCAAGAAAGGTGAAGTCCCTGCTAGCCTGCCAACACTCACCCTCTGCAAATC